>NC_142936.1:61608016-61680932 GCF_046866305.1 Octopus bimaculoides | reverse complement strand
TATATATATATATATCTATATATATATATATATATCTATATATATCTATATATATATATATATATATATATATATATATATATATATATATATATATATATATATATATATATATATATATATATATATATATATCTATATATATATATATATATATATATATATATATATATATATATATATATATATATATATATATAAGGTTTCATTTCTTTCTATTTTTCATTACAAAACGACATTCTCTCTATTATTTTCTTTAGTTTCTTACTTTTGTTTTGATATATTTGATAGAAATTGAACCTCAGCACAAAAATATATAATTCAACTTCTCTCTTTCCCCTTTCTCTCACAACGTGTGTGTGAAGTTTCAAAGATACCAATTTAAGTTAGGTTGAGTGAAAGTTTAATAACCCTCCTAAATTTTAATGCATATTCCAAGGAATGTATCTTCTATTTTTCGCTTTCTTCTTAAGTATTGGAGTTAGAAGGGAGCTTTTAAAACTAATGTGATTATTTCTAGGAATGTAGCACAGCTACATATCGAAGATATTAATAATGTGGGGCTTTCAAATAGGAGATCCTATCTCTTCTGGAGGGTGTGTTTATGAGATTATTCTTTTTCTCCACATAATTCATGTACAATAAGATAATTTCACGCTAAAAGTAATTAATGGGAGATTAACATGTATGTATACGTTTCGTGTCAGTTTTCAAGGATATGATCATCTGGTCTAAACTTCACCCCATTCGATACAAAGTACTGATCAATACCTTGTGTCCAAATCTAAATCTTAACTTCTCGTCGTGTAATTTTGATAGGTGTATATGATTGTTTCGGATCTTTCTGGTTGTAGTTACAAAATCTGAAATTAAGTAGAATTTTTAAGTGTTAGATGGATGTAAGTTCTAGCAAGAGCACTCATACAGAGCAAACCTACGCCAATGATTCTTTATTTTGGCACTACGGCCACAACACAGAGGGGACACTACAAAGACAAACACCACAATGGGAAAAAACATAAAACGAATGAAAATGAAATGTTATATAAAAATAAAAAATGAAATTGGCTGTATGGGCCCCACTCCCATGCAGTATCATTCGAACGTTTATATAAAATATTTACAATCGTTTTATTGTCTTGTTTTTTCCTCTTTTTTTAAATGAAAATTTTATTTTTTCCTTCTTTCTTCAGTAAAACAATTTTCCTTTTTTCCTTTTTAATATCTCATGAAAGGTTCTACATCTTTTAGCTCCACTACAGAGGGCTATTCATCGAACTCCACCAACACTCCTGGTGGATCAATCCCTTCACCACACATGTCTTTAAGTCTGTTGTAGGAGTCCTTGTCAACCACATTCTCGGAATAGACGTCCGTGGGCAACTTAACTGTTATATGTTTAAATTTTAATACTTTCTTTTCAGTTTCTTTGCTTTTTTGTGTACGTCACAAAATTCCATCGAAATTTTCCTTTTCTTATTTGCTTTCTCTTTTCCTGCTCCACTCCTGGTACCTTCTTCATTTCTTCCACCACTCTGAACAGTCTCTCCGCTTGCGTTTCTAAATTTCCTTCCTCCACTGGAACAACCGGTGTCTTCAACAATGTCTCCTCTCTATGCAACTCCTTCTTGAACACTTCAAATTCCTTTTCACTTATTTTATCCTCTACCATTTCATTTTCCTTCCTTCTGGTCTCCTCCTTTTCCATCTCTTCTTTCTTCTTTTTCTGTTGCTCTGACGGAGGGCTCACTCTCTCACTTCCCTTTTTTAAACACCGTGAACCCCTCCTCTATTGCTTTCTTCTTTATCTCGACCTGTACCACCTGGTTCGTGCTCTCCTGACTCTCCGTCTGCTCTATTTGTTGTTTATCTCTGAGGACACCTTGCCTTCATATGGCCCTTTTCCCCACATGTATAACCTATATGGGCAGCTTGCAATCCACTACCACTCTGAATCCTACGTCGTCGAGCAGCACTGTCTCTTCTCTTCGACAATTCTGTTTAGGTCTTCCACAGTTGCTTGAACGGTTAACTCTATTCCATATCCCCAGTAGTTAAATCTTTGGGTTGTTGTGGCCTTCAGTATCTTAGCCTCCTCCTTTATGTCATACATTATGGCTGACATCAGCCATGTTTCTTTTAGCTCTGGTGGCACTTTGCCAACTCGCACCTTGGCCACAGATTTGCCACAGTACGATGGCAAAGTACCCATTCTTCCGATCTTATTGCCTCCGTGGGGTGCATACTTGCTTCCACTTCTGATGCAAAACGTGCCTCCACAGTAAACTACTGTCCCCTTCTTGTTATAAATGTCGTTAGACTTGTTATATTCTGTAGACATTCTTCGATAGCCTCTATTGTCGCTATTTCTATTTTCTTGTTGCTATATTCATCGTTTTATATGTTACCGTTTTTTTTCATTACGTTGGTTGTAAGTTCCACACTTAGCGTTAATTTCAGTGTATTTCCATCTCTTTCCAGCAGCGTCTTGCATTCCTTCATTTTTCGTTGTTCAACCTTAATTCACGTGTTTCCAGCGTTTCCACGTCTTTCCTTTTCCAGTTGCAGCCGCATAACTGTGGCCAGCTGCTATCATCGCTTCGGCCCCATCAAAGAGGGTTTGAGAGGCAAACATTACTCCAGTGACGAGGAAGTGAAAACTGTAGTAAAGAAGTGGCTCAAAGAACAGTCAACAGAATTTTACGAGGCAGGAATAAATGCTTTCATTCGAAGGTGGAACATTGCTCTTGACAGAAACAGTAACTATGTTGAGGAGTAGGGATGTGATCCACAGAGGACTAGCTTCATTCTGATGTATGATAAATGTTCCTGTGTTGGTAATTACTTTTTTACTCACCCTCGTATATGTGTGTGTGTGTGTGTGTGTGTGTGTCTGTGTTAGTCCCCCCACCACCACAATCGCTTGAGAACCGATACTGGTGTGTTTATGTCCCTGTAACTTAGCAGTTCGGCAAAAGTGACCAATAGAATAAGTACTAGGCTTACAAAGAATAAATCATGGGGTCGATTTGTTTGAATAAAGGCGGTGCTCCAGTATGACCGCTGTCAAATGATTGAAACAAAAGAGTAAAAAGAAAACGAGAAAAGCAATCCAGTATTCTTGTCCGATACCGGATCGAACCCGAAATCTAAACAGTTCGTGCCAGTTACAAGGCCAAACATTTCTGACAGTTTCATCCGAATAAATCCAGTGGTTCTTGAGATATTTTGTTCACGGACAAACAAACAAACGAATACGACTGGAAACAATACCTTTGCCTTAGCGGGGGTAATAAGTTTTGTCAAATCAGAAAACAGGATTTGGAAGCTGGCATTTTCTGCGTGTTGGCTGTCTATCACAAAATTAAAACAAAAACATTATGATGATGAAGTTTTAATTAACACAATGGAAGCAAAACTTTACGAGGATGAAAGTCGTATGTAGCTTTAGTAAATGAACGGTCATATGAAACGGTCGAACAGGTATGTAAAAAAAAATTAAAAGGCAACAAATCTTCCACCAGGTTTTTACGAAAAATAACAAAAACAAACTGAATGTTTCGGACTGGATTGGGGTTTGATTTGGGTTTTATGGCTAGGGTTAAGTTTAGGGTTAGAGTTAAGTTCTGACTTGTCGTCAAAGAAATTACATAAGCTAATAGAACATACATGTGGTGGTAATGGTGGTTTGGGCAGGAGACTACAGTTTCGCTTGTTACTATGGAAACATGCACCAATATGTCTGCGGCTTTCGATAGGCTAAAATTACCCAAAATGTGCGAAGTTTAAAAGCTCTTAACTCTTTATTTATTAATTTATGGCAATAATTATATTCATTTCCATAATTAGCGTACAAAACTAAAACGGCACAGCAAATTTGAAAACAATTAGAACCATATTTTAAAACTAGAAAACAGTAACAGAAATGGTCCTGTGTTTCAGTTAGGAAGAAAACTTTTACAGAATAGATTATAATATAATGCCTTCTAGTAATATATTTTTTTTTTTTATATTAGCTAAAGAAATGGATGACAAGCTTTTTCGTGAAATTGATTTCAAGTTGTATTTCAACCATTATTACACCAAAATGATATTAAAGGATGCAAAATGGAATTCATAGAAGCAGAAAGAACTTTACGTCTTGTAGCATTTAGTCCAATTCCTTTTATTTGAAAGCTCAAGTATTATTCTGTGAAGCAGATATTTCCTGTCAGTACATCCATTTAGTGCAAATGAGACTGATTTCTAGGCTGCATTTTATCAGGTTCCATATTTTTGCTTCTACCTTATTCCTGCCTTAAATTATAAATATCTTTCTAAAATTCAGTTTCAGATGGCCTACTGATCAAAATATATAGTGCGTTGTTAACTTCGACTACAGAGTTCAAAATCACCTTGAAGGTTTGATATCTCCACCTTGCTTGGATAAAAGCCTTGATGTTTATTACTACAAGAGCTAGCTAGATGAGAGTTCTACGTTTTTGGTAGAATTGTGTTAATATTTGCAGGTAGTGTAAATAACAGGATTCCTCTTGTCTCCATGGATAATTAGTGATGTTCTGAAGCTAATGAAATAATTGAAATCCAGTTAAAAGTTTGACTTCCATAATACTCTACAATTCTAGCTTATCTTTAAACAAGTGAATCACCTCGAATGATTGTTAACTGTCGGTTTCAAATTTCTTTTGGAATAGTTTATCCGCTTGATGTTGCAGGAGTTTACCTAATTTAATATATCTCTATTTCAAATAACTTTTAAAAGAGAGATACATTAAATTAGGGAGAAAGTGTTATGAAATCAAGCGGGTAATTTCAGAAACCTTTCAAAATGTTCACAGCAAATTATGACTAGATTTTGGCATTAATGGATTTCTTTAAAAAAAATAAATCTTAATCATGTGAATGTTTCACATCCATAATTTTTCTTAGTTTTTAAAGACTGTCATATTATACTGCAGATAACTTTAGAAGATAGGAGAAAGTGTTCGTAAATTAAAAGCTTCTGGATGTTGAGTCATTATTTTTCTTAAACATTTATGTATCAAGATGTTTGCCTGCACTTTAAATTCGGCTCATATTTCAGCATTCTAGCAAGATTAAAATCATTAAAATATCCGGTTCTCAGTTGCTATATAGTTTACAAATATTTTCACTTAAATATGAATCACTGGAGCCCCTAATCTAAGGATAATGTTAATTTGGAATGTTATACAAATTCTTTAGGTTAATGTTTTGAGCTTGGCAATACATCACAACAGACAAGTACATACATGGATTAAATATTTATTTAGTCTTACCTATGTATTTTCCAATTAATGTCGGAGCCTCCTTTGTAGTCACTTAACTTAGTAGAAACAGTAACTAAGTTATCCTCAACTTAACTTAGGAGAAACAGTAACTAAGTTATACGGAACATTATAAGAGAAAGGATATATTAGATAATACGGTCATCGATGGACGGCATGAAAATAAGAATCGAGGAAGCATTTTATCCAAACAACTTGTCATAATTTCGATTATTTTTGTAGATAGGAAAATTCTGATGTAGATATTGTCTCCTTTTTTTCTAGGTGATATATCCTTATGAATAAACGAATACACTGCAACAGTATAATAACAATATAATCGAAACAAACAGCAGTAACCACACGGAACGTAAAAACAATCTGTTAAGAACCAACAATCCAACAAGCTAACTCGATCTGTAAACTTTGAACTCTAATTTTGAACTATCAACACACGAACTGTGGAACTAGCACGAACCTTTATTTTTGATTAACCACTTAGGGTCCAATAAAGGTGGGACAGCACACGCACATACAAACAATAAATGCAGGGAAAAAGCGAATGTAAAAATGGAAGATGAAAAAAGAGGGGGAAAATGGAGTGATAGATACGGGGGACCCTACCAACCACGCATCCTCACTGAACCTTATCCAGATTACAGTTTTTCTTGTGGTAAAATACAAATGAAACGTGTAAAAGGTAAGCTTGGAACAACGTTCTAACAAATTCGTGCAAAACTTCAAATAAGCAAAAACTTTCATACTCTCCATTGAAACACTGATAAATTTACCGTCTATTACATTTAATACCTCAAACATACCGTTCTCATTCATACTTATTTTTGAAGGATGTGTAACACTTATTTTAAATTACTTTTTAATTTGTCTTTATAGTTCGTTCTTATGTTCAGATGGCGAGGGTCTAATATATGGATTTGTGTACCTGAGTTGGGTTTTTTCAGGTCATTATGGAGGTGATATCTCCTGTGTAGATGGATTATATCTGTCTAGTGAACAAACTGTTGGTGTCTTGTGAGTGGAATATGTGTTTTTTCATCGTCTATGTTTAGTGTTTCAAGGCTCTGTGTGTGCACTGTGTTTACTGATATTTGAAGATTTACATAAGCGCGTGGAAGGGTGTCTTTTTCTTTTTTCTTTTTTCTCTTTACCTCTGTCCATTCGTCGCTGCTTTCGGCCGGCGTTGAATCTACTTGAGTGTCTCTTATAGAACTTTCCCCTTTTTGGGGGCTTCTTTGTCGTAGTTTTATTCAACTTCTTTTCTTTGGGGATGTTTTCTTTTGCAGGGTTAAGCTTGTTGGTCAGTGGTACGTCGGTAGATTTATCTTTTTCGATGCCAGTTGCTTCTTCCATTTGTACTGGTTTGCCGGATGGAGGATTTGCCTCCAGTTGCATGACCGTGGGCACTTAGCTTTTTTGTGGCCCTTCTGTCCACACCCGGAGCACCTCAGGTTTCTACGATAACCATTCCTTTTGTCTCATCCGACAGTATAATATATTCTGCAATTTCTTCCATGTCTTTTTCGGTGGCCAGGATTGAAAATTCCAGGCCACGACCATGCTAGTTTTGAAGTTAGATTCAGGAAGTTGAAATGAGACAGGCCTCATCTTTTTAATTGAACAATAAGGCTGCTATCAGCCATGAACTGGAGAGTTCTGAAGGGATACTCTCTATTTTAATTGTGTAGGTCCTTCTTCCAAGGTAATTAATTAGACGTAATTAAGCTAACCTGTTTCTGTTATGCCTGTAATTCAAAGGGTCGGCCTTGTCACACTGTGTCACGCAGAATATCCCCGAGAACTACATTAAGGGTACACGTGTCTGTGGAGTGCTCAGCCACTTGCACGTTAATTTCACGAGCAGGCTGTTCCATTGATCGGATCAACTGGAACTCTCGACGTCGTAAGCGACGGAGTGCCAACAAGAACGTCTGCATGTGAATGCTTAGTAGGAAATTTTGGGCAGTTTTTTTTTTAGGGGATGATAGCAGTGACGTGCACTGTGTGGGTGCGTTGTTCTCTAGGGATGTCTGCATTTCGTTTATCTGGTGAGTGTAACTTTTCTTTTTTCTTTCTTTTTTTTTTTGCATTGTGTGCCTTTTGGTGGTGTATTGTTCCATTCTCTTTTCCTTGTTACTTGAATGTAGTCCTCTTCAGAATCTTCTTCGTATGTTCGTTTTGAATCTGTCGCTTCCTGGGTCCTTTCCGTTACCATCGCTGTGCTCTGGGGCTCGCTTTGGATCTCAGCTTCGTTCTTCTGTTCTTCTTGTTCATTTTGGGGGCATTTCCTTTTAATGTACTCCTTCTGGCCACCACAATAGCAGGTGAGAGGTCTCTCTTCCACTGTCACTGTTAATTTTATATCGTCCGGCAACTCAATAATTTCGGGGACTTCGTTTAGGTCCGTTTGGATAAATAATTCCAAGCCGTAACCTAATCAATTCAATTGTCGTGTTCCAGTTGCTTGCACAACTTTGCTTTTTCCTTTGTTTCAGTGAATATAGCCGCTATCCATATCTCTCTCACTTCTGGCGGAATCCTGCCAATCCTAACTCTAGAGAGTCGTTTCCCCAAGGTTGGCAAGAGCAGCCATTCTTCAGTCCTAATTGGTACATTAAAATGCTTAAATGCCTACTCTTCGGATGCAAATCGTACCTCCAGTGTACCGAATCTCCTCCCTCTGGTGTAGAAGGAGATGTCTCTTATTGTATCCAAGCATTATTCAATGGCATCGTCCGATGCCATTTCGATCTTTTCTTCGGCAAATACAGTGTCCTGTACACCACCATTCTTCTTCTCACTTTTCCGGTTGTTTCTTTTGGGGGTAGGGTCAACTTTATACTCAACCCCACACTTTCTGTAAATTGCATGCATTCACATAATGCTCCCCAGTCAATGATAACTTCTTGCATTTCCAACAGCTTCCTTATTTTCGCCATATTCCCATTTCCAGCTACAGACGCGTAGCTTCCTGCTCGTGTTCCCTCGAGTTCCACGTTCATTTCAGGCATACATTTTCCCATTCTAAATGGGTGGGAAAAGATACGACAAAAAGCACAAGCTTGCTGAACAAGCTATTTGTTCTCAACGAACAGCAACAAATTAAACAAACAATTTCAACAGTTCACAATTCTGGGCAGAATCCTTCAAACAAAATAGCAAACTAGGAGCCGCATGTTACATGGAACTAGCTTGACCTCTTTTCCTTATTTGGCACTGCGGACATAACACAGAGGGGCACTACAAGGACAGACAAAATATCACAATGGGGACAAAAAACATAAAACGAATGGAAATGAAGATGTTATATAATGAAAATGAAATGACTGAATGGGCCCCACTCCTCACGCAGTACCATTTGAACGTTTAATATACTGTTTACAATCATTCAATTTCCTTATCATCATGTTTCCTCTCTCTTTTTTTTTTTAGATAACACAATTTTACTTTTTTTTTCTTTTTTTTTCCAATAAACAAGTTTACTTACTTTTTCTTTTTTCAATATTTCATAACCGGTTCGAGACCCTTCAATTCCATTACTGGTGGCAATTTGTCGAATTCCACCGCTACTCCCGGGGAATGAAATCCCCCCTTCACACATATCTCTCTGCCTGTTGTATTTCTCCCTGTCGACCACAGTGGCCTTCCCATTCTCCGAATACATGTCTGTGGGTAGCTTTACCCTAATGATAGACTGAAATTTCATTATTTTCCGTTCTGTTTCTTTGTTTTTCGCATATGTCACAAAATTCCATCGATGTTTTTGAGGCTTTCTTACTTGCTTTCCCTTTTCCTGCTCCACTGCTGGTACCTTTTCTCTTTCCACTCTGAATAATCCCTCCATTTCACCCACCCTCGTACAATCGTTCTCCTGAATCGGCCTCCTCTACTGGTACAATCAATGTGTTTGCTGCTGTCTCCTCCTTCTGCAACTCTTCTTCGAGCTCCTTTTGAAGTTCTTTTTCGACCACCATTTAATTTTCCTTCCGTCTGTCTTCCTTCATAACCTCTTTCTCTACCATTTCTTCCTTCTTGTGTCTGCGTAAAGAAAATTGTCACACTAAATCTTGTGTCATAATTATTTTCTCAGTAGATAATGTAATTCTGTAACAGTATATGGCCACCCAAAATGTATTTTGTTTCAGATGTAATGTACAGGGCACGTTCCCGAAGAACGTGTAGAAATGAATATTGATACTTTCGCGATGTTATTAGCTGTTTGATCATGCATATTATCTAATTCAATAAATATAAATATATGTGCATTGAAGGCGTGGCATAAAGTATCGTTATATTATATAATCAACTAATATTATATTATGAACCAATATACCTGAAACTATAGATGTGAAAAGGAAATAATTAGCAGTAAAAACAAAGTGTAAGCAAGAATTACATTAATTAATATCTCGGTTTGCAATTCTGTCAACTGAATCTCCAGGTGATAGCTTACATTTAACTAAAGCAGAAAAGAAGGAATAATACAGCAGATTAACAATGATCATATTTCAACATATTGCGGATATCAACTTGGGTATTTTGTTTTTAATCCTTTATTTATATTTATATCAAATTTGCAAAATCCATAAAATGAAAAGGAGAAATACCTATCTTTATCATTTTGAAATACTTTCGTCTGAAGCAAACATTCTGAATAAAGTAAGCTTGTGTTTATAATGGGGAAGTTGAGATATAGAATCCACCATCTATTTTGCATGATTACATTTATGCTATCAGTCAGATAGTACGTTTGGAAAATATACGTTATTCTCTAAAAAGGGAGTAGTAATACTATGAATGATAAAATAGGATTATTTTATAATATTTAGATGATTATTTCCATAGAAAACTAACGCAATTAAAGCAATTGGCAAAGGAAAGTAAATGTATGGATGTGAGAGAAAGCTTTCAAGCATATGCTCTCAGTGAATTTCTCCAGAGAGAAGAAATCTGTCGTTAACTTTGTCTTTCTTTTTCAACCCTGACTACAGAGAATCCATTGCAGAGAAAGCAAGGAAAAGGTCGATCACATACAAGAACTTTAAAAGAATTCATATTAATGTAAGTAAAAAGTATATTTCTCTGTTTTCAGAAGTGCAAAAGATTTTATGAAAGTACTACATCCTTGGAAACTGTGTCATAAGAATAATTGACTGTTCTATAGGAATGTTTTTTGGAATACATGTAGTGCACTTTGATTATATATTTTTACAGAATTTTTATAATAGTGAGTACCCTTCAGATAAAAGTAGAAATATATTACTGTAATATAATATACCTGCTATATTTTCAATTACAACCCTACATGTAGACACAAATATCAACAAAATTTTATTTTCCCATTCACTTTGTATAAAAATGGCCGTTATATGCACCAACTTTCGATTCCTTGAAATAATTTATTTCAATCATGCTTTGAGAAAAGCATATGTTTTTATTCTTAAATAAAAGCTACTAAAAATAGGACATCCTGTGTTGCCGTATTTACTAAACAGATTTTGAATTTTTGCTTGAAGTCACCTCGGAAATCTCTGAATTATAACAACTTCTTATAACAACAATTTCCAAAGGCAAAACGTTTGCGTTGCCTACTGCTTCTTATCTCATTAAGTAAATTAATTCGGTGGTCCTTTAGTATTTATAACAATTGTTAGTCATTAATTTCATTGCAATTTCTTGCTCTATTTAATATTCAACATCTTGCGATCTTGGTTTTAAAAATAAAAATTTAGATCTACTCATGCATTATGCAAAGCCCACAAAAGTAATCTTTATTCAGTATAGAAGGAAGATATTTATAGTTCCTTTGAAGATTTCATAGGAAAAAAAGAAATCCATAACTAACAAATTATCAAAACTTGCAAACCTTACTGAAACTCTAATGTTCCCATATAGATTGTATATTTATATATTTCTCGCTACGTTTATTCTAGACAGCATTTTGTATCATAAAGGGAAAAATTGCTGTTTCCAGCAGGGTAACTAATAATTTAGCAAACATCCATAGAACCTTTTATCCAACTGGAATTCTGAAATACTAATCAGAACGAAGTTAACCATCATTCTTCAGCAAAGATATTATGATATAGAAAATAATATCTTTCATGTTAGGTAGTAATTTGTAGCTTACAAAATAACATTACATACTTTTGGAATTCACTCTCCACTCATGTAGCAAGTCAAGTAATTTCGTAATGGAGTATTAACTCGGTATAATAGATGTTTTAGCAATATTACGATTTATTCCCTGTCTGAACTTCACAGTATAATTGTGGTATAAGATTATCAGAATCGTTAGAGCGTCGGACAAAATACGTACGGCATTTAATGATGCCTATTTATGTTCGTATCCCTCTCAGCTTAAGTTTCAATTCCTGCTTGGAAACGTTTATTGCAGACATCCTTTAATGCTATTGAGAAAAGCATATGCTTTAGCATAAAATTAACTCTGCCGTTGTCTATAAAAAGGATACTTCCTGTGTTGTAGCATTTGCTAAACGTGTTTTTAATTTTTGTTTAGAGTCACTTCGGAAATTTCTAAGTATAGCAAGTCTTCTTTTTATTGTGAATTCGGGACAGTACATTGAGTTTCTAATAAATTATTGATATTTCTGATAATCATCCGACATAAAAATTAAATTTTAATACGAAATAGATCAAATCGACGATATTTATCCATTTATCCATTTTCTCAGTGCCTGAGATGGGAGGAAAACGTGGTCAGTCGCAGAATCTCATGGAAGGAACTTTGGGCTTGGGAACAAGCAAGAACAGCCTTCCTGATCAAGTCTACCTTCGACGTTCTACCCTCACCGGCGAAATTAGTTCGATGGAACATAAAAACAACCGATGAATGTGGATGCGGAGAGAAAGCGACGGTGAGACACGTTCTGTCAAGCTGCAGACTAGCACTGGAAAGGTATACATGGCGCCATAATCAAGTCCTTGGCGTCATAAGTGCAGCACTCAAGGAGAAGATCGAGGGATACAACAGAGGAGAGTACCCCAAAGTGGAAAAGCGCAGGAAAATATACTTCCAGAAAGAGGAGAAAGGACATAAGATCAGGCCTCCAAATAAAATATATGAGATAGGCGAAAGATGGAAGGGATACTGGGAGCTGGCCACGGATTTGGGAAGTCTAGCAATTTTTCCACTTATAAAAACAACAAAAAGACCAGACTTAGTCATATGGAACACAGAACAGAGAATAGGAATCTTGCTAGAACTGACAGTACCATGGGAAGAAAACATCGACAATGCAGAGAAGCGAAAGGAGAAGAGATATGAAAAACTAATCGAAGAGTGCAGAAAACAGGAATGGACTGTTGAGTACTACCATCTGGCAGTGGGGGATAGAGGCTTCATTGAAAGAAAAATGACAACGCTATTCAAGAGAAGATTTGCGTTTTCAAACTCGGAACTGAGAAAACTGATAAGGAGGATACAGGAGGCAGTCGAAAAAGCCAGCTTCTATATATGGCTGAAGCGGGAAGACCGAATATGGCTTGAAAGTCATAACATGTCTAGGTGAGACAGGCTGACACTGAAGTGGCTGGGCGCCCTCCATTGTCAGTTAATGTTCAGACAGTGTCATGTGACAACTTGTTGGGGCTACTTGCTGGAGCCTAGCAGCGGGAGGTTTAGACAGTGTCATGTGACAACTTGCTGGTGCTGCCTACTGGACCCTAGCAGCGGGAAATTTAGACAGTGTCACGTGACAACTAGCTGGGGCTGCCTGCTGGAGCCTAGCAGCAGATATAAAAAGGGGAACTTGACATGACGATCAGTCGGACGCTGACACTCGTTGATGCTGCATCGAAGAGGCCAGGGAATAGAAGAAAGAAGACATGCACCCAACACCAGAGCTGAAGACACCTCCGAAAGGAGGGGCCCCGCCACGTCAAAACGGTACAGGAATAGGGGCCGAAACCGGACGTGGTTCCTCCTGATGATGTCTTGAGCTAACTGGATCCTAATCCACCAAGGGAAGGTATGTCAGAAGAAAGTAATTCAACAACGCGGGTTGATGAACCGTAAGACGTGTGGCCAGAACCTCCTGGAAAATAACCATAGCGAGGGACATTCCACAGTTGAATTAGAACAGTCACAAACAGTGAAAGGAGACATGCACCCAACACCAGAGCTGAAGACACCTCCGAAAGGAGGGGCCCCGCCACGTCAAAACGGTAGAGGAGTAGGGGCCGAAACCGGACGTGGTTCCTCCTGATGATGTCTTGAGCTAACTGGATCCTATAAAGGAGCTGTTGTGGTAGCAGACCACGAAACATGGTTGAAATTCCTCCTTCAAACATTAATGTGTCTTTTACTTATATAGGGTGGGTCAACCGTCTCTCACAAAATAAGTTGAAACGCTCCGGAATAATCAAAGACATGCTTCAAGTTTTGTAAAATTGAATAAAAGAAATAAAATGATGATGAATAAACATGTACTAGTTCATGATGAACAAAATGGATAGCAACGATATTATCATAATATAAATGAAATGTCATATAGTTTGGTGCATGATTTTGGCCCACCCTATATTTGTTTATCCTAACAACAACAATAATAATCCTTTCTAATATAGGCACAGGGGCTTAACTTTTGAAGAAGGACGCTAGTCGATTACATCGACCCCAGTGCTTATATGTATTTTATAAAAATTATGTTGGTGTCACGAGGTAGATAGATTTTGCTCTTCTAATATAGTATGCATTGTATAACGCCCTTGTCTCTGCATGAGCGTTGTTTTGTTGTTATTGACATCTTTAAAACTTGTTTGACTCTTTTTATCCTCTTAATTCTTGATTATTTCCTACTTTTGCATATTGTGCTGCGAGTTGTTTTGTGTTGCTTTTCGTCTGTTGTCTAATATTTTGCTTTTACTCTGGTAGACATTTTGGAAGTGACACTTATTAAAAAAAAAGCATTGTAATCAAACAATAATGCCTCACCAAAAATATATTGTTTTCTGCCTCCGGATAGTGGTGGCTGACCTCTCTCAGGTTAGTAAAGCCATTACTTGCAAGTGTTCTTAACAAAGACTTTTTCATTTGGTAGCTCTTGAAGTGTAGTCATCATCCTATCTCTTTTCATATCCATGACTACAGTCGCCAATAAATAATTCATACGGTTCTGACATATTTGTTTTCTATTTATGGTAGGTCAAACGACCGCATCGGCACCCACTTTGGTCTCTGTTGTTGTTATTATCAATATTTAACCCCGAATCAGTTCTATTAAAACAAAATTATGATCACACACATGACCATCCTATCTTATTTTTTATGCATAATGCATCTTGGCCTACAGTATCTACTCTAACTCTAAAGATATTAGAGTATGTATCATAAATAAATTTAGCTGATATATCTCGCAGTTCAGATGTGCAAGTATATGCTCCCCGTCGTCTAGTAATCTTAATAATTGTAATCTTTTATTAATGTGCACTGTGTGCATGTTAATTCTTGTATAGTGATGTTCTATTAATACAGCTGCCATTGAGTAGGCTTCTACTATTGGCGGGAGTCCCATATGAAAATGGAAAAACTAATTTTTCTCTATCGAAAGTTCGAATGTAATGCTTTGCGAAGCTTCCTTGTTATAAATACTTCTAGAGTCGACAAAATGGTGTTGTAATTACATAACTAATGTAACAGCTAGTGCCATAAAGGCTACAGCATTCATGCTTAGATAGAAATTTGTACATTTTGTTAGTCATATTTATACGCCAACTTCGTGTTTGTGGTTTATTGTTCAAGCGATTTTATTTTTCATATTCGTGAGCAATAATAATAATAAACTCTTAATGTTAGCATGTGATCGGGTGTAATGTATGTTACATTCTATTACATGCATTTCTTTAAAAAGATGTTCATCTATTTTATAGCCATGATGCTGTTAGGTTATCTAAATTACCTTCCGTAGAGTTTCATTTTATTAGGCGCAGCATCTGTTGAATTTAATGTTACATTTAGTTCTGTCTTTACACCAGTCTCTTTCTAATTTTCTCACATTCAAACACTAATTTTTTTTTCTCTAGACAGATAGATAGATAGATAGATAGATAGATAGATAGATAGATAGATAGATAGATACCAGAAAAAGTGTACACAAAAAACATTGGATACAATACTCTAGCATTACTGTATTTCTATAATAATATACCTGATTTAATCGGTGGTTTAGTAAATCATATATGTTTATTCGGTCGTATACAATTAGACAGCTCATGGTTAATATATTGAGATTTTAGATGAATTGCACAGCCCGCCTTCAAGTGTTTACCCCTGCTAACACTCACCAAGTGGTCAGTGAACAAGTTACATATAGGAACAATGCTGTATATATTGGTAATTTTTGGCTCTGTCACCGAAATCTGAAATTGCTGAAATCACAATGGGACTATATCCATTTACTATGAAAAAGTAATTGAGAAGTGTATTGATTTTTCAATACCAAATACAATACTGTTAAAACAAATACATCATATAACTCACCTGTTAGTACAGACAATTTAGCCTATTGTGGGATTGAATTTGTCATATTACATGAAGAAAGAACTACTGATAAAATATATGTAAGTTATATTTTGTACATAATATTTTGTGAGCCATATCAAATCTTTAGCGTTTGAACATATGTATACTACTTAGAAAGTATTACAATATATTTTAAGTTAGGTTAGCATTAAAAGATTGGCAAGTGAGTATGAGATTATCATTCTGTCATAAGTCTTCTTAAGATTATAAGCGTTATCATAAATATAAATATTAGTCTCTATCGCCACAGGCTGTTGAATGTATAGTGCGGTGTTACACACCTCTCTTAGCGGTATGAGTAATATGTAAAAAGTGAGATTGCTTTGAAAACTAACAGAGGTAGACTTTACATCAGAATATTTGCTACATATTATCACATCGAGTTCACCTTGAAGAGGTTTGACAGAATTGACGAGAATACTGTTATATATAGTGGGGAGATTCTGCTAGAACAACGTCATGTTTACGTAGATGAAGAAAGAATGTTCAAGATCCCCACTCTTGGACATGGAATCTAATAACGTTGAAGAAAATAAGGTGCCGCATACCATCATAAAGATTGGCAATTTTATCTGTGAGACGGCGCTCTGTCTGGAGTTGACACCCGCAAAAGTCTAGTTGTAGATATGTATCATCAGCGGTGCAGTATATTATTTAAGCATTTAATGTAAGTTTAAAAAATATAGTGACCTTCAATTTCTAAAAATAATGGATGATTGATGCCATATTTCATAGAGTCTGAAAAGTTGTAAGATAGTGTGCATTTTGGCGGGATTTTGAGCAGAGAGCGTTGAGTCGGAAGAAATACCGCAAATCATTATTCCAACTCTAACCATTCTGCTAGTTCCCTAGGGTTGCAACACCGTCTCCTTAACTTTTCGCATTGGATGTGAGTTCATTTGGAAAACTAAAAATATACAATACAATTTTCGTCTTTTGGTAAACAAATTGCTGTCCAGTATCGATTATACAATTTCATAAAATGCGTGGCATGAATACCATTTAGAATAGAGACTGTAAACATCCAAATAACTAACATCTCCGAGTAAAAAAAAGAATAGGTTATTCATTATCATATGTTCATATTCTCTGTAAATGTAGCGTAAGATGCATTGAATACAACGAAGAACGTTGTAGTGTAATACCTATAGTAGTTAGATAGTTCCTCACCATATATTCATGACTACGGAACATGGAAATTTGACCGGGAAATTTCGTATTTTTCGCTCTCGTGATCCCATCCCTTCTGAGGCGATTTTGTTTCGCCCAACTAGGAAGTGTATAGTGGAGTTTTAATATGCGTCTTTGACAGGATTTTTCCCAGTCAAAAATCCACTGCTCCTGGCGTTTAAGCAACGCACATTACGTTATGTTGCGTGTGTGTGTAGATATATATTATTATTATTATTATTATTATTATTATTATTAATATATGTATGCATATACGTGTGTGTGCGCGCGCGTACACGGTACACCATGAAATCAAATGTATTACAGGAAATGCAATTGAGAAAGTGGAGAATTTACAATATATACGACCAATTAGTTCTGTTCTTTACTAATTTCAGATGTAAATTCAATACAAAGTGCTTGGAAATGAAAGTCTGAATACTTCCAAATAGGTCTCAAACGCTTTATTCTTTCCTGGAATTAGGTAAAATCAATATTGATGTCAGTATTATAAGGATGACTGTTTGGTTAAATTTTATTCCTGCACAAAAATAATCCTGATAACTTATGAATATATCATGTTGGGTATTTAAAACATATGCATTTGTGTGACTTACTATTTGCCACTCTCTCGTCTCTAGTCCTACAGGACATTTTCATTTTCCTTTGCGTTACCCTTATTGGTCTATCTAGCAGCTGCAAGGCTTTTTTTTCTTATATATGTATTATTACATTTATTTTATTTTATCGTGTTTGTTTTCGTCATTGATGCAGGAGGTGCAGACTGTGCCGATGACTGTGGGGCTGAAAATGAATGAGATTAAGATGAAGTATCTTGTAGAGAACATTAAGAAGTCGGAAAAGATTATGAATGTAGGCGGGAAGCCACTAGAGTTGGTTGAGGTCTTCCTGTATCTGGGAGCAAAGATAGGGAACACAGAAGGTAATATAGATAGGGAGCACAGAAGGTAATTTAGATAGGGAACACAGAGGGTGATATAAACACACTTTTGACCAATGGTGATTCCTCACTTACTATATAACATTAGTTTTCCAGCAGTGATACTATTGGCCTACTATATGAGCCTGTGGCTCATTTTGACCAATAGGAATGTTTCTAACTCGTACGCAGCTAACATCATTTAGTGCAGCCTGTGGTCCTATCCTTTTTAGTTGTTCTCGTTGTTACCTAGTCTGTAAGACCGAAAAATAACCACACTAAGATTTGTGTTTCCAAATAATTTTAAATGTTTTTTTTGTGTTTAAAACTGTACATCAAATAGATAAGTAATATGAAAGTGATACAGGGCATGTGTATATTCATTGTTCATACTACTACTTAAGGTGAATTTCAGAGACATGAAAGACTACCGTATGGGAAAACTATCATGCCTGTACACATTTTGAAATAGCTCGTTCACTTGAGCACCTTTGTGATAACACTTTTGGTGATGCCTTTCCCCCTGCTATGCCCTATATACTTCCAAATATAAATGGTTCAGTTACATATATTATCAAACTCTATGTTGAGTATAAGGCTTTATTTTGTAATTAAATGTCGCTTGACGTCATCCTTTTGAAACAAAGTATATTCTTAACAAGTAACTCCATTGATACTATATACGCATCATTTACATTCATCTATTAATCTAGGAAACTCATCACTAAGTATTTATTCGTATTAGACAATACATCACTTTTCAAGTCTTTATATAGTTGTGATTAGTAGGATTAAGATATATTAAATTTACTTTGAAGTTTATTAATCGATTTCACTTTTCTCACTTGCGTCTTCTCTCCACATAAATCCGCATTTGATTTTTCTTTCAGAGATAATCATATCGTCTTGCAGCAGATTTTAAATTTGTGGCAAGACTAGAACAACCTAATTCTAATATTTATTTTCTTGCAAAAAGCGGCGGAGTTGGCTGGGACAATAAAGAACTAGATAAATTTTATAAAGCCAACAATTGTTGTATCTTCGTCGATGTTATTGTTGTTACTGTTGTTAAGCCATATCTCAGCATTGATACAGCTGGACTATGCTTAACACCATCACAACGATAACTTACCTTCCTATTTTCAGATATATTTCAACTAAGATTATATTAGCTAATGATTCTTCATTGTTTAAAACAGTAGTGTTTTTTTAAAGTCAGAATTGATTATTCTGTTTAGCAGATCTATTGATCATTTACAGGATCCTGTTTCTGATTCAATGTTTACTATTTGTGGGTGTCTTACAAGAAATAGCTAAATTCTTGGCAGGTAGAGACCACGTGATTTCAGTCACGGATTGAAGTAACGTTCGTCTTTTTCCCGCTAATCTAAGGAAACAACACGAATATCATAACCTTTTAATCAACTAAATTATAATTATCTGCATTTTTGCATGTCTATGATCTAAGGCATACCAATAATGGCCGTCCAGTCTACTTCTATATCAGAAACTATATTGTCCCGTATGACATTTATATTAGGCAGCAGAATGTAATCGTAAGGGGGGTTTAGATGCTATTCCTATTTTTTCTAGCTAACGTATTGAGCATAATAATGCCTCTAGATTAGTTACAACACCAGCTTTAATTAAGTGGGTTTTATTCGTTTGAATAAAACTTTCTCTGAGTGAATGAAGGCAGCAAAAAATACGAAACTGTTTTATATTTAGCGCAATCCGCTTTTAACTCTGTTCTACATTCTCCATGGTAGTCGTTTAAATACTATGGATATCATTTGACTCGGAACAAGAGTTGCCCCATGAAACACTCACACACCTTATACTATATTGTTCTTGTTTTATGTAACTCATGTCCATAGAGTTACAAAAATATAGGCAATGGTAGCATGATTTGAATGTAAAATCTATCCTGTTGCTTTGATATTATTTTCCATGTAGAGAAGAGATTTGGTGATCATTACTTCAAGCTACACGGTGTATTTAAAGAACCCCTGTAATATAAAACATTTCATGCAAATTCAATTGCTGTAGTTCACACTATGATCGCAAGAATCTATTACTAATCAAATTATATAGACATCAACCATATAAGTATTACAATAAAACACATGCAAATTACTCCAGAAAAACTACAATGTTTTTTGTCAAGATATAGATTATATCACGGAATCATTGGTAAATTCTCACTACAAAATGCTAATCATTAGATGCATTATTGATTATATCGCACGTATATTTTATTAGTGTTTTTTTTATCATGAAACACATATTGAAACATATTTCTCCAGTAAACAGGTTTCATCTGTATATAATTATATTAACGTTAGATATAAAAGAATTAGATGATCGAGTTGAGTTCTGAAATTTTTACAATTTTAAATATTAACGAGTAATAATTGTAATGTATATCTCTATAAGAAAATGAAATTCAGATAAATTATATAATTAAGGAGATTTGCAGATAATGAATAATGTTGCATATGACAGGGAATTTCAAACATGAAAAAATTACATAACCATGAGACTCTATTGCAAATATGTAAGGAAATAAATCTGCTGATGAAACGCAGACTGTTAGCATTAATAGAAAATATGTTATCTATTGAAAATATGATAGAAAATGATGGTTTCTACTGACAGAATTCTTTCCTGAAAGTATATTCCTGTACTGAGATGCATACATTAACTTTCCTTACCAATGCAATTTTTGCTAAGTCATATCTGCAACTGTTTTTGACTAAAGGTCAGAGTAGCGCCTAGAAATCTCGCTGGTTTTTGATCACGTTAGTTTGGGAAACTATACTAGCTGTTGGACTACACGTCGATGTCGAAAATGTTAGACCTATTAGTATGCATATATGGAGTACTGACATCAATTTCGAGAAAATCTATATTGCATGTATACATGTTATAACTTGAGAAACCCGGACTGCACCTTACTTTTTGGTGCATTAGAAGTTATGCCAATTATTAGATTTATATGAGCTGATGATGCATAATATAGTATCAATTTGGACACTGCAATTCTAATTGGTCAATGATTTGTTATTTTTAATGTTATTAGTATACTTCATATAATTACAACAAGCACAAATTACAAACTCTATTTGTTCATAAGAGACAAAATGCATTGAGCAAAGCAAGTGTCAGATAGTAATGCTACTGGTCGAAAAGATATTTTACATTCTGTCTTATATTGATGAAATAGAATTATAGCGAGTAAAAGGTCATTACCGTTTTCAAATGTTCTTTGGAAAAAATCCCAAATGTAGATCATTTTACTGATATAAACAAAGCCTGGCGGCATTTGTTCCGCGGCCTTGATGCCAACCTCTAGAATTATTCGCATAGCTGCGCCAGAGACAGGAGATAAACCACCTGTGCTTTGTTAGGGCTTTTATTTTTCCCGACGGATGAAGAGTTGAAAAAAGCTGTGGTAAATAAGTTGAGTAAAATCTGCTTTATCGAAAGAGGGGGATTTTTATTGCATCGCTATGCCATTTTGCCACAAAGCGCAAAGTCATGTTGCCTGAGGCAGATCTACTCACTAAGACCTTCACAATATTTAGAAAGACGAAACAGAAATATCACTGTCATGAATATTATGGCACATCATGAATAGATAGCTTAACTTTCAGCGATATGTATTCAGATAAGATCATTACGTACATACAGGTCTTGAACACCACTAACCACCACCAAAAATTGTGATCTATATTAGATATTGATTGGAAGACGTAAACTTCACTATCGAAGTTAAATCGATCAGTTACAATAGATGTACCAGTAAAATCCACTTAAGAGTTTTCCACCTAGAATATCTAAAAATCAAAACAAGTCACTACAGATTATAGCAGATGATAATCTCAATGCCACACCAGGTACAAGTATGGCAACGTCAAAAACATATCTCGTTCTCATTATCAGAAACTAAGACACAAAGAACATCCCTTACAGACAAAACCGGTGAAGACAATGAGTCACGCACAACAACAGCTAAGACTAAACACTCAGTGAGCACTTCTTTACAGAAGTATCATGCCATTAATTTATATGAAAACCAAGAGAATGCTGAAGGAATAGACACTTACGAAAATTCGAAATCATCGAGAGAATAAGTAGAAAAGGGCACTAAATACCACGAAGAAAGACACACTTCACATGAAGAGAGGACGCTCTGTCGAGGAACAGCCTGTCTCTTATGAAGAGGAGCCTATCACCAGTGAAAAGAAACCAACTTCTTCCCTAAACTAAATGAAATTTTCAACTCTTTAGCAGACGCTTATATGAATTAATTCAATATTTTCCAGATGAAGTATGAACTGTCAATAGAATGGGATCATATTCCAAACAGCTTAAAAACTGAAAAAATGTCCACATATTACGACATGTCACATATACAAAAGGGATGAGTCTTCACATGCGCAGAGAAATTCGAGAGTTCCTCGCAGAAGGTTCTGGAATTACCACTCTCAATAATACAGGAACTAAGGAAAGTGGAGTGCTCTGCGCAACGATGTGTATCTATTTATCTATTTATTTATCTACCTATCTATAGCTCTCTCTCTCTCTCTCTCTCTCTCTCTCTCTTTCTCATATATATATATATATATATATATAGATAGATAGATAGATAGATAGATAGATAGATAGATAGATAGATAGATAGATATGCGAGTGTTTGCGTGTGTGAGCGTATATATGGGTGAGTGTGTGTATGATTTTTTTCCTCTAAATTTGTATTTTCATTCCATTATAGATTGTATAACCTATTTCACGCTTGCCTTCCCCCTCGCCTCTGCATGGGTCATTTGTTCCACTCCTCACATCTTTGTTAGGCCATGGTCAATATACTTTGAAATTTTGTAGCATTCCATGTCTGGGGTTTGGTAAAGAAAATATTATTGTTAATATTATTATTTGGGTGGCGAGCTGGCAGAATCGTTAGGGCGAAAAGCTTAGTGGTATTTTGCCCGTCGCTCGACTTTGCCTTTTATCCTTCGGCCTCGATAAAAATAAGTAGCAGTTGAACACTGGAGTTCATGTAATCGACTTACCTCCACCACAAAATTTGAGGTTTTGTTTCTATACTAGAAAGTATTATTATTGTAATAGTAACATCGACGAGCTGTCTAAATTGTTAGCTCGCAGGCCAACATATTTAGCAGCATTTCGTTTGTCTTAGCATTTTGAGTTCAGATTCCACCGAGGTCAACTGTAACTCTCATTCTTGGGGGTTGATAAAATAAGCACCAGTTGATCAACAGGGTCCATGTAATCGACTTACTTCCTCCCCTAATTTTGCTGGCCATGTGCCAAAATCGGAAACCCTTGTTTTTATACAGGTGTCGAGCAGGCAGAATTGGTAACGCGTCGGACAAAATGCTTAGCAGAATTTTTTTGACTCCTTGCATTCTGAGTTAAAATTCCGCTGAGGTCGAAATTTTTTCCATCTTTTCGGGGTAGATAAAATATGAACCAGTCAAGTACAGGGTTGAAGTAATCGATTTTCTCCACCTCTCAAAGAAATACAGACTATGTGCCAAGCTTTAAAATGATTATTGTTATCATTATTATTGGTAAGGAGTTTTAGTTGTAGGAATGATTAGCGTCATTTCGTCTGTTTTTCCTATTTGAGTTCAAATTCCGCCGAGATCGACTTCTCTTTCCATCCTTTGCAGTTGATAAAATAAGTACCGGTTTAGCCCAGACGGTGATGTAATCGGCTTATCACCTACTATGAACTGAATAGCCTTTGCCAAAGTTTGATACCATTATCATTATTATTGCTGTCATCATGATTATTTGTAAAATTGTGTAAATGTAAGTAGTGACATTAAAATCAAAACTGACATAAATACCAAATGAAAAGAAATTCTACTGTATTGAAAGAGAATATTAGAAATTATGAAATACAGAATCTTTTAAGAAAAGAATAACAAAATAGTTGTAATTGCAACTATGAATTTTCGAAACGTGAGATCTTATGAAATATCTTACAAAAAATTTGACACAAATGAATATCGCGAAACTTAGCGACAAGTATGATTATTAGCATATTTCAATTATCGGAAACGGAGGTAATTTATTAAAATAGTAAAGAAACAAATATTTGAAACCCATTGGATGCAAAATCGGATATGAATAAACGGATTTTAAAATATCGCAACTTGTAAAACAGAATAAGTTAAGTTGCCTTAGTACATTTACACTATGAATATTTTGTGACAAACATACATTTGTGTTGACTTTAAATAGCAGTTGCTAATTCGCAAAATTGCATAGGAGAATTAAAATGAGTTGACTGTAACAATAATAAATTCAGCTACAAGAACTCCAACGCTACAGTAGTGATACGTTAACGATACACTAAATTTAATTGGAATTCATACCAGTTAGACGCTGTTAGGTGCCCCCCGATCACAGTATCAAAAAATATTGCATTAGATATGAAGTCACAGTAAGTTTACCTTTATGTCTAATTCAGCTTATTTTTTCCCCAATTCCATATCAACAAAATTATTTTATCGCTTTATGAAATTCGTTCTAAACGTTTTGAACGGTTCATATATATATTTCATCTTTTTAATCCGTAATATTATAATTTGTCATTTGTTGACTCAGTAATAAAACGAATAAAGGTACCTCTGGAAAATGCTAAATCATGTCAAACATATTACAACCGAACTGACTAATTTATATAATTCTTTGCCAGATGTAGGCTTCGATTATTGGGTTCCACTAAAAAAAAGAAATGCATCTGAAACGTGGTTATTGAGTAAATGCATGAAGAAATTGTTATTCCTTACCTTGTCCCTACCACACGTGAAACAAAGGAGTAATTATTTTTTAAATGTAGAATAGGTTAACGTTTTGAACAATATTATGTACGTCTAGTCGTGTGGTAGTTCTCTGTAATGAAAATTATGTTAGGAAAATTTTACAATTTGTTTACTTACGATATTTTTACAAAAATATTAGAAAGTTGATAGCAATGACAATTTATTCCAAACACATTTTCTAAGAAAATTATTAGGTGGAGCTGAACGAGTTATACCACCGCAAGCTTATTGAATTTGTTTTTTTTTCTTTTCAGCGGATTCCTAGGTTTTCTATGACGGAGATTCCGAATATGCAAAAAGTCAGGTTTTCAAAATTTTAAATTCCGCCCCACAAATTTTTAAAATTTTAACTGTTTCGAATTTTTTTTCAATCTACGCGGGAAAATACGGATATTAACAATATGGCAAACAAAAAATTAATTAATTTCAAATTTTATATGAAAAACTCCAAATTTGATCCACACACACCTCGCCACCCAGCAAATCTCCACAGCTGGCTGAAACAAGTGAGACAACATGTTTTACATATCTGTTATATATGTCGGTCTTGTTTCTTCGCTTTGCAGGTAAATGATTGTCATACAAGCAAACTCGTTATTATATAATTCTCTATCATACGTCTGCTAAAAACTTTAACATACTTCCCAAATTCATCCACACACCGACATATACAACAGGTATTTAAAACCTGCTGTTTCCCTTGCTTCACCCGTTCATTTTCAGTGAGCTGTAGAGATTGTACGCACGGCACCCTTTTTTGCTGGGTGGCGAGGGGATGCGTGGATCAAATTTGGAGTTTTTCAGATAAAATTTGAAATTAATTAATTTTTTGTTTGCCATATTGTTAATCTCCGTATTTTTCTACGTAGATTGAAAACAAAAAATTCGAAAATAAGTTTAAAATTATAAAATTGGGTGGGTGGGAATTCAACATTTTGAAAACATGATTTTTGCATATTCGGAATCTGTCATCGAAAAATCTGGGAATCCGCTGAGAAAAAAATATTCCTAAAGCTCGGTTTTTGTGAGGTGGAGGTGACTATCACCCATCTCTACCAATTATTTTTGTTCTGGAACTAAACAAGAAAATATAAAGTAATTGCAGTTTTCAAAAATTAACAGACTGAAGCATACTTTCTAAGAATATATTTATAGAAATTAACAGTACCCGTGGAAATTTCACAGTAAATATAAGAATTTTTGTTTTAGATTGTTGTAAGAATATATACAGCGATAAAATTTAATTCTCCTTTATAAATTGTATATTCTGCATTGCTTTCATTTAAAAATACTTTTCAGTTCTTCTGAATAAGGTTGTAATAGGAGCATTGCTTTACGATTCTATCGACAGTTCAGATGTTCATTTATAAATCTAAGAGCTTCACAAATACAGGGCGGGGCAGAGAGGACGAACGTTTTTGAAAAATTCACAAAATCATTAATTTAAACTGCAAATAAATTTTATTGGCTTCAATATGTTCGTATTGAAGTAGCCCTTGACAATATCAATGTGCAAAACAACGTCCACCGTTTTTATTGATGCATTTCTGAAGGCGCTCTTGAAAGTTGACCTCCACTCTCTCTGATCAGAGCGATTCGGACTCTGTATCAAAGCTTGTCTGACGCGTAATTGTCGTAGGCAAACACCCGAAGCTCTATAGTCGACAGCTCCATGGCTTCACCTGAAAATTAAAAAAAAGTGCTAAGACACCACGGGCCGAATGGTACCTGCTGGACATGTCCCTCCTTCTGGGGCTGAGTAATAGTCCTGTATTACAGAGAATATTCATGTCATCAATGTTGCAACTTTCAACCAGTCGAGATAGCTATGTAAACATATCGACAAATAGAAGATATTTAAAAAAATTATATTAATATGTTATTTTTTTGCCAGTCTCAATGATATATAATTAACATTTCTCTCTGCTAAACACTTATATTCTCTCTCTCTTTTTTTTTCTTTCTGCTTGTTACATCAACAAACCACGTCGTTATCATTTCTCTCTTTCTCCTCTCATTTCCACTAACCTTATGACAGCTTCATGCACTGCTGGCAATACAGTCACTCCCCACTCTCCTTTTTCTGTTTCTCTCATTCTCATTTCCTCTCTCTCTCTCTCTCTCTCTCTCTCTCTTTGTCATACCTTAATCTCAATCACAGAATATCACCCTTCTACTAAAGATTCTATTTCTAACCCTCTTTCGCTACATCACTCCCTTCGCCTAGCTGTTTAACCACGTAATAATTACTACTTACCCCTTAGCTGACGCCGTTAACCACTTCTCTCCCTCTCTTTCTCTCATGCTCTTCGCCTTTCCATTCAACTAATCACACGATAGCGTAACGCATTTTGGCCCTGTGCATATATAATAATCGTTTCTACTATAGGCACAACACCTGGAATTTAGAAGGAGTGGGTAAGTCGATTACATCGACCTCAGTACTCGACTGGTACTTAATTTATCGATGCCGAAAGGCAAAGTCGACCTCGGCGGAATTTGGACTCAGAATGTAGCGGCAGATGAAATGCCACTAAGCGTTATCCCAGCGTGCTAGACGCATTAGTAACCAATAATCTAGTATTATCTTGGATATTCTTGTTTCCTTAAAGTTGACGCGAGCAGAAAATTTAGAACGTTAGAAAAATGCGATGCAATTTTTGTTCCAGGTATTTACGTGCAGATTTTAAATCCCACCGTGGCGAACTTTACCGTTCAGCACTTTAAGTTTGATAATATAAAGTACTTGTCAAACAATGAGGCGGATGGCATCAACTAAACCCTGAACTTGAAAATGCTGGTCTTGTGCCGAAATAACAATAAAATATAGATCATCTTGTTTCTACAGAACCAGCCAATATGCACAAAAAAAGATTTCGCTGTAGTTTGAAAAGTGGCGAATTAATTTTGTGAAGTGAGAATCGAATTTATTTGGGATTACTGTTCACGTGATCAATCATATTTGAATGTGATACATAGCGTGGGTTTTTTTGGTCGCTATTAGCTCAGTTTTTTTTTTTTTTGCTTACCCACTACACTATGTGCATGTGTCTTGCATCTGACCTACACAGATTCTAATCACAACCATTGAAGAAGTTATGTACTCAACAAATGTGTTTAACGAAAGCTACTGCATATTTATTAAATGAACTGACTACATTGGTGCAGTTTCCATTCCACTTCCGCATATCGATGGAACATAAAGTTATTTTCAACTAGTATTTCATCTATTCTGTTTTTCTTTTCCTTTTGTATCTACAGCATCCAGTTTGAAAGAATCTGAAAGGAATATCAGTGCCACTTCTCCTCCGGCTATAATCAAATGCATATAATTTATTTTCTTTTACATTCCTTCTCTCCGCCTAGAAACCGTCAAGCCACAGTTAATACTCAGTTATATTTTGTATTTTTATTTTTATCTTGTTTTCTCATTTGTATTCAGCTGATTAAGTTTGTATTCTAGCTAAATCGTATTGGTATTGTAATTTATGCACATTCCATTCTAATTTATCTACCGATTCCTCTATCTTTACATTTTGCTTTCGCTGGATTTTATACATGCATTTTTTTTTCTGTTTATACAGATATTTATTTGCGAATTTATTTAAAATTTTATTCAATATTAGCCAAGCTAATAATGGATAAAACTTGAGCAATGACTAAAAGATGTGGAAGCGAGGAAAATGACAACCTTCAGTTAAGTCATAAACAAACTGGTGAAACGATTTCGGAAAACGCCTGAAAAGATTTCGTGGCAAAAATAAAGACAAATAAATATATAAACTCAAGAAACAAATAAAAAAATTAGTGGTAGAGTGGGTTTTAATACTAATTGATCTGGAAGCTTATTCACCGCGAAAATGCATCCCCATAGCATTAATACCAGATAAGAAGACAGGAAATATGGAGTACATTATTATGGACTTAAACAGAAACTTGATCATGCAGAATTGAAATACATTGTCAGCTGTAGTAAAACCAAGAGCTATTACAACGGGTAACTTTCTAATTGGTTTTACAACAATTAAAATGCAAAGGGAGATCAGAAAAGAAAATTTACATTGATGAAAACTTAACCGACTTGCACACAAAATATGCGTACATATCATGAGATGTGACTTACTTAGTATGAATAAACAGCTGGAATATTTACATAAACATGAAGTCACTATATTTAATTAATATCACTCTATGATACAAAGTATTCTTTATGTATTCATTCACTTACATATAAATATATGAACAAATAGATATACATGTGTGCGTGTGTGTTTTTGTGGTGTGCGTGTATGTGCGTGTATGTGCGTGTTTGAGTGTGTGCACATATGTATATGTTTCTAGGAGAATAGAGAATAGACAGTTTTCGGCTGGATGGAGGTGGGCGCGAGAGCGGACACGAGCACGAGAGTGCCCCACGACTACAAGGACGAAGACGTGCATGGGCACGAGAACGAACAGGGTCTACGGACTTGACTTCAAGAGACGTGAAGCCATCTGAACAGGCGACAGAAGCAGACTTCATGCAACGGCAGGTGATTTTGATCTCCTCCAAGATGAACGGCTTTAAGAGTAGAGCGTTGTTTACTAAGGAGGACGCCGGATAGTTGTTGATGTCAACCTCTGGTCCGGGGCGCGAGAGCCTACCCTTGCAGAAAGATACTATTTCGGGCATCGCTATTGGGCACTAACCCTGCATATCCTCAACTAGAATGGCTATCAGTGTCTTCGTTCTGTTCGTGCCGTAGAGTCTCTGATATTGGGTGTTTTTGGTGTAAAGATATCGTTTCGCTCGTCGGTGGTGGTCAGCCTTGTTTCCTTTGGACGTTCGCTTTCTCTAATCGACTAATCTTTCTCGGTGCGACTTCGAACATCGATCCACTTGTTGATGCACTTCACAAACTGGTCTTAACTTCCCGACGACGCATCCCCACAGAGAGACAGGAGGCACTCTTAAAATATAGCCGCTCTTTGGAACCACAAGGACACGCAGCTTTAGTAAATGGTTCCCTCAATTTCGTGGTGAAGGATGCATCGGTGTTTTTGCTGTAACTTTCATCGCATCTCTGCACTTACGCAACGTCCCTCCCCTTGTACTGTTTACCAGTCTTCTTTGATTGTTTGCCCATCCCTATGGTTGGTTTTCAATACCATTACACCTTCCACTCTAGTAATTTGTCTTCCATAATGATTCCCACTGAGAAATTTCCACCTACTTAAACACTGCCATTTCCAAACCCCATGTCATATATATTCTTTTTTTTTCTTTTTCTTTTATTCGTTTTAGTCTTTTTGACTGCGGCCATGCTGGAGCACCGCCTTCAGTCGAGCAAATCGACCCGAGGACTTATTCTTTGTAAGCCTAGTACTTATTCTATTGTTCTCTTCTGCCGAACCGCTAAGTGACGGGGACGTAAACACACCAGCATCGATGTTAAGCGATGTTGGGACACACACAGACACAAAAATATACACGCACATATATACATATATACGACGGGCTTCTTTCAGTTTCCGTCTACTAAATCCAATCACAAGGCTTTGGTCGGCCCGATGCTATAGTAGAAGACACCTGTGCAAAGTTCCACGCAGTGGGACTGAACCTGTCTTGGTCTGTTGTTTTTTTTTTCTTGTGAGTTCTCCCTCAATATATATATATATATATATATATATATATATATATATATATATTTCTGTATGTATTTATTTGTGTGTCTGTGTTTGTCTCCCCACCATTGCTTGAGAACCGATATTGATGTGTTTACGTCCCCGTAAGCTAGCGGTTCGGCAACAGACTGATAGATAAGTACTAGGTCTACAAAGAATAAGTCCTGGGGTAGATTTGTTAGACTAAAGGCGGTGCCCCAGCACATGGCCGCAGTTAAATAACTGAAACAAGTAAAAGAATAACAGAATATATATGTATAATATAAACAGCAGTTTGCAATGTTTGACCAAAAAAGAGAATTACAAATGTCATTAAACGTGACTAGGGTGTTAGGAAACACCTACATTGTTAGAAATAATAACTAAACTGCTCTAATGCTGTGGATAACGCATATGAACGAAAACATATACACTAACAGAGTGCATAATCTTGCGAAAAGTACCGATCGAGAATTCTTAATACTGACACTTTCAGTTTCAACAATTTCAGTTGCTCATCAGTTAAGACAGCTCGACTGTTCGGCTCTTTCCGGACTCGCTTTACCATAAGTGCTTGTTTTCATTTTCGAAATCTTTGGCTGATTTAACGATTCGCTAATGTATATATATATTTATGTCTTCATCATCCAATTATTCGGTTGACGAAAACATGAATGCTAATGCCGAAGCGAGTCCGGAAAGAGGCAAACAGTCGAGCTGCCGTAACTGATGAGGCAACGGAAATTGCTGAAACTGACGTGTCAGTATTCAGAATTCTCGATCAAGCACTTTTCGTACGATTATAGTCCCTGTTAATGTATACGTTTTCATTCATATGCGTTAACTATAGCATTAGAGCGGTTTAGCTCTTATTTCTAGCAATGTAGGTGTTTTTTAACACCCTAGTCAAATTTAGTGAAATTTATGTGTAAACAAACGAATGTTTGTCTTAGAAGCGTTGAAATTTGTATTGTGAGATAATAATAAGTTGATAGCTTATTTTTAAACGCATAAACGCTGATAGAGTAGTAGACTGTAGATAAAACATCCTTACAAAGCGGAAAACATTGTCGGTAACCAACCACCCATGATATATATATATATATATATATATATATATATAAACACACACGCACACGCAATATACATACATTTTCTAGTATTCTTTTGTCCCTTTCTTCTTTTTCCAAGGGTGTGATAGTTTGACGGGACAGTTTTCAATAATATTTCGTAATTTATTAAATTCTGCATGCAATTTTATATCTTCTGCATGAGATTCGCCTATGTTTGCAGACAGCTGTTTCAGTAGTTAGTCATCCTCCATCCAGAATATTCCGGAGAATTTTATAGCTATAATAGCTAATTAATTAATGTTACTCTGTTCGAGAAAGGCTGATAAAATTAAAAATTAAAATACTTAAAGGTTAATTTATAAAGGACATCTAACGTTATTTCTGTGTTTAGTTTTTCCAGTGTGCTAGGGCATCATGCTTAGTCAGGCACATATTACAGGATTACTGAGAAAAGATTTTGATTTCAGCCATTTGGTGTGTATGAACCGAAAATACGCCGGGCCAATACACAGTTTTTCTCCCACTTCTTGGAACCAACATCCTCAAAGGACAGCCTCTCATACCTGTCAGACAGTATTTATTGAAGAAGATCAGTAAATTTTTTTTTCTGTTGAAATTTTCATTGCAATGTAAGTTTCTTTATTATTGGTTGCTTGCTTTCTTTCTTTGATGGAGAGCGAAACCTTGCAGGTATTTTTTTTTTAATAATCTTAGCAAAACGTTTAAAAGAAACCTATTTTCTTTTCTATATTAAATTTTAATGTTTAATCAAATTTTTGTTTCAATATTTGACCCCTGTTTATTTGCAGGCAGCTATTTGATATTTCAGAACATTTTCGCTGCGGTATTTCTAAGCATTCTCTAAAAAAAACTGTACAACGAAGCAGATACCAAATATTTTGTGTGAAACAAATCTTCACTTAATCGATGCTTCAGTACAATATCAGTTGACTCTTTTAATTAATAACATTGAACTTACAGTTTTCAAAGGTTTTAACGATTCTCTCTGTAATTTATAAAAATAGCACCGGGGTTCATGAAACATTATATTTTCAGTAATTTATATAGTGTGGGTTCAAATGCCACCGGAGTCGACTTTGCCTTTCATAGTTTCGGGATCGATAAGATATTAAGCACCAGTTGATCACTGGGGTATAGTTAATGGGCCTAGCCCCTCCGGAGAAATTGCTAGCATGGTGCCAAAACGCGAAACCAATTATTAATGTCAAGTGTCAATTCTCTTGACAGAGAAAATGAAGGAACACCACATATTCCATATAATAGCAAGCATAAATTCTCAGCAATAACTATGTTAAACTATACTTTTCACATTCAGAGAGAACGAAGGTAGCAGCTTACAAAATGGAACTTTGTATATGATCTAATTTTAATGGGGAATTAAAAGTATATAATTTGCAACTACGGGTAGTCAGTTGATTTAGAGTATCATTACATGAACCAGTTAGAGTATAACCAGGACACTGTTGATAGATGCCAAACATGTATTCTGCGTTGTCCAGGCACAAAATGATGCTACAATAGAATTTTAGATCGTAATTAATCAACATAAATTGAACGAAGAACAAATACTTAATACTAACAATTTTCTTATTCTAAAGTATTTCCAATTTGGTCTGTAATGTATGTGAACTATCTAAACTATTTAATCAAGAAAATTTGAATGACGTCGGATATATAAGTTTCCTTATTCGTAAGAGGGAAAAGAACATGTATGAGGTTGATGTAATTGGAATAATTATGAAACCGATATAAGAAATAGCAACGGAACTACTGTACAAAACAGGATTTAAAAAAAGTATACAGATCATTACCGTGTCATATAGAATCATAAGGCCGGTATTCTGGTTCTCTTGGCGCATATATTTTCCCTCTAGACGGGACGCCGCACCGTTACAAGCTTATTCATTTTTACCAACTGAGTGAACTGAAGTTACATTAAATGACACAAAGGGACGCCCGTCAACCTCCACCACAAACGAGAAAATTTAGCTAGCTCGAGAAATGGTAATGGTGAACCGGTTTACCGTTACCATTTCTCGGATCACTGCTCATTGGTGCACATTGCTAGTGAAGTGGGCAAGCTTACACTGTAAAGCGAGAAAGAACAATTGCTCAAACTTCGAACACGTGACCACAATAGTACCAGCTATAAGCACGCATGCACAGAAGACAGTGTGACAATAATAAAGATATATTATGGCGAAAGTGCGGATAATATTTGATTCTTCTCGCATATATATATGTATATATGATTATATATATACATATACAAGCAGATATGCATATATATACATAGAAATACATACACTGGTATATATATATATATATATATATATATATAATAGCATAAATAATATAAATATATAACATATATATCACTGTCTGATGACTGAAACAAGTAAAAGATGAAAGATATGTACATACATACTTACATAAAAACATATATATACAAACACTCACACGTATTTATGTATTATATACATACATACATACATTCTTACACACGTCAATAACACCTAGGCTTTTCATTTTTAAAAACACCTTAGAAAATCTGTAATTCAATATTATATTATCATCTACATGGCTTCAAGGAAGGTCACTCAGCTGTAAGGATTTTCATCTAACTTCCATACAACATGGCTTCATATTCCCTACTCAAATTCAAATAACTTCGTAAATATCTCTAGACGAAAGAGATTTTCGTGATGCCGTGAGACACATTTTATAAGTCTTAGAATATAATAAGCATTACATACTGCATAGGTCACAGAACCTAAAACTGAATAACTTTGTGCCTCAAGAATATGTTACATATCCTGTTGTTATGAGTGTTCAAGACTTACACAACAATCTGTATTATTGATATTTATATATACTCTATTTTGTTGACAATACAGCTGCACTAGTCAGTGAAATTTACGTTAAAGTAGCGTCTGTAAATTTAAGCAGTAAATCAATACGTGAGGCTGACTTGATTTAAACAATGTTAATTCAGTCACCAAAGAAGCAATTTTGCTTTTTTGACTTAGTACTCAATGTCGTTGCTATTACTACAGGTACGGATTACTAAGTTGTGAATACAGTGGATAACATTGAAATACTAAATGTTTCATTGTTCTAAGGTGTTCATTTCTGTGAACGAACTCTTAAACTTCCCTGTTTTGTGGTGGAGGGGGTGTATTTATTAGCTTAATGTTTTAAGTCCTCAGTAAACTCTCATCGAGTTGATTTACGATTCCTTGAGAACCTTGTCGGTTTAGATATACATGAACTCAGTCTACATTACCTAATATTTGTTTCTATTTTCAAAGATCCTTGAGTGTAATTTAAGACAAATTCAGTGGATTTCTGGCACGTGGAGCGACTCGTTATAATCTCGAGACATAAATAAACTTGATGTGTTCATTTTACATATGACATCAAAGTTTACATGAGTGACCTCTGCCATATAAATTATGTCTTCAGCGATGCCGAACTTATTCAGTGTGCATCCACCGATGTATCTACATGATCATTTGGTTTCACCAGTATTTGTAAGTGCATGTGAATCTAGATTTCTTCATATTTGGTATAATGCTAAACAAATTTAGTCTCATGTAGTCTCATATTGTATTGTCCTCTTTTTATGTAGTCACACATTGTATTATCCTCTACCGTACCCATTGCTTTTTGTGAATCTTTAGTGGTGACTAAAGAAAACATAATCTTTCATTCTTTTGAGGTCGATGAAATAAGAACCAGTTCAGCACTGGGGTCGGTGTAATCGACTTACCCTCTCCTTTATTGTTATTGAGTGAGAGGCCAGCGCACGCTATCAAAGCGACTCTGAGGTACAAATATACAAAGCCCAATATACCCATCATGACTACGTCTCTGATAAGTATATACCAGGCACATGCATCACAACCATATGCGTGCGATATGGCGACCTCATATTAAAAAAAACATAGTCCATTATCTCGCAGGTTAGGCCTGGTTAGGAACTTATTCGTGTCAAGTTGCCCATCCTGTTCAATAGGTCTCTGAATAAGGGCTGTAAAGGAGGATGAACGAAGCACCCATATTTCCATGGGGTGAATTATTAAAAGCCCAAAGAATCTCTCTCAACACATGACTACGGTACTCCCCCACTACTCTCGTTCGTGATCAAAGATGTACATATCGTCAGCCACTAAGGAACATGCTGAACTGGTTAAGGTCAAGCAACTGACAAGCAAATGTGTGGTATGGAGCAGAATATTTCGTGGAACCAATCTTTTACACCAAGACAAAACATATACATGTAAACACTTCCAATCAGTTAAGACCAGAAGCCATGATAGCCATTGCCTGGTATTATATAAGGGTAATGCTTGGTATGATATCAGAGCAATGTCTGATATTGCATCAAGACAACGACTTTTATATCAGGGCAATTCCTGGTATTGCACCAGGTCAATTATTATTGTTATTACTATCATCATCATCATCATCATCAGCTTCATCATCATCAAAGAAGAGGGGACGAGTTGGCAGAAATGCTATGACGCCGGACAGAATGCTTAGCGGAATTTATATCAGCTTGCACTCTAAATTCAAATGACAGCTTCCCATCATTGGAGCCACAACTTCATTAGTGAGATCATAATCTACTATAGCCACTACATAATTTTAAGCTTGCTTATAAGGAAATTAATCCACACTCCTATCTGTCTCACTTAGGTAATTTTTGAGTAAGACACACCAGTGGTTCTTTTCCTACTGCAAACCACACACCAGTTATCTTGATTGTTTCTGCTACCCCAGAGTTTGCATTTTCCTCTGCAACAGAATACTTCCAACTAATAAGTCGTATGTACCTGAGTGGAAAACATACGTGGACGGTTACCAGACATACGTAATTTATGTAAGGTACATCGGAAGGGCTTTTGAAGCAATTGTAATATTCGACGAGCGCCTTCATCCATTTTGTTTACAGATTTAATTATACACATTACTAACAATGTTCGTGGTTTTCGAAAAGGAATTTTCTGTTTAATCTCGATAGTGGAAGAATTTTCGGTTTAATCTCGATAGTGGAAGAACCACACTCCATGTATTGATTAGAAAATTTTTATCTTCTATGAAATCAACAGTTATGCTAGAGATTAAGAAACTGCGTTTTACCACGATCATTCGACCGATTCTACTATATTTGATATATATATATATATATATATATATATATATATATATATATATATATATATATATATATGAGCATATCGCGCTCTCATAATCATAAACGCTCGTCTTTTATTACGATTTTGTGCAAAAAGAAATAAAAATGTTGTCAGGTTCTGATCTTTTCAAATGAAATCAGAGACGTAAATCAAATACAGTTGTGACAAGTTTTATTATAAATTGAATATTGTATTGGTAACCGTTCTCCAATGGCGGAGGTGGGGTCTATCTCTTATCACATACTTTACGACAAATGCAAATGCATAAAACATAATGGCTATTATTTAATCTCAAGTTAAGCCACATGTGTGAAGTCCATAGATGTCTAAGTATGTGTTGTGAAGTGTTGCACACAACTTACTTCTTACACCATTGATCTCGTTTTATAAGAACAGAAATAACAATGACTTCTTATATATATATTCGTAAGGGAGATATATAATCGAATAATTGATCCATTGTAAGACTAGTGCTTAGGAATGAATAGAAAAAAATGTTAATATATAATGAAAATCAATGAGTAATGACGCATTTGTAAAGAGCTGTAGTGCTGAATGATAAGAACTGGATTTCGTGTTAAGTAAAAATCTTGAGCGGGTTAAAACCGTAGAGATGTATAGATGAGAAGGATGTTGGCCATCAACAAAATGATTAGTAGTTAAGATATTCGCTTAGCACATACATAGCTTCGAATTCGATTCTTCTCTTTCGGTTTTCCACTTCATCTCTTTCTTAGTGTATGCAAATATATGTGTACTTTTGTGTGTTTGTAAGATTGTATGCACATACACACACACACACACACACACACACAATATATACAATATGTATGTATGTGTGTGTGTGTGTGTGCGTTTGTGAGCGTAATAATTCTATATTCAGGTATACACCTTGTAGTATGCTTTTTTTAAAGCCTATACACAGTATTCGGCTACCTAATGTCAAAAAAATTATGGAGGCATACGCCATAGAATTTACTCCAACAATTCCTTTTTGTCCGTGGAGTTTATATAAAAAATTTCAGCAATAGAAAATATAATTCCTGAGTTTCTTTAAGAACCACTACGATCGTTTCGATATTTCATGAAACGCCTCTAGCTAGCTATGTGATACATGAACCTGTGTCCATTATAACCTCCGAACAGAGGAGATTAGTAGCTTCCCCTTACTGGTTTGGCATCTACAGACTAGTTACGGGGTAGTCGCCCCTTATCAATGTAGAGTAGCCGAACCCAGCAGGCGTCGCTGCTGACCGTCTGTTCGAAGGATTATTTACCTAAATTCAATGGAATACATCCACTGGTTTTCAAAAATAGAAATATTAATATTTCGAAATCTCTCTAAAGGAGACTACAGCAGCGGTACTGGACACAGATTCGTGTGTCACATTGCTAGCTAGAGGCGATGGCCTCTTGGAGCTAATCAACGGCAGCATTCGTTCTATTTTCCTGGACTGCCATGTTAGCTTGGCGATAACTATTAATATCCAGTACCGCTGCCGTAGTCTCCTTTAAAGAGATTTAGGAATATTAATATTCCTATCTTATACAATGTATTACAATTATTCATATTCCAGTACATTATAGTAATGTCAGTTAAATATAGTGACATAGTTAACCATGGAAAGATTCCGTGCCCTCTAACAAAACAAATATCACAAAATACAAGTGAGGGACATATAATTAGATCCAGAATTACAGGAGAGATGCGTCCCTACATTTTGCTACCTGAGAAATATGAATAAAAAAACGATGCAGAAATCCAGATTTACACAAATACATCAATACCTGATGAAAATGATTAGGATATCAATATAACATAAAATTGTGAATGGACACCAGAGGAATATATCTTTATAGTTCGTGCACAGTTTGCTGCTACACCCAACCTTATAAACAACACTTTTACAAAGTTTATGTTATATTTAAAAGAAAAAAATTACTTAAATTAAAACAGTGTTATAAAATTAAGAAGCAACATTCTCGACAACGCACTTAATACAAAGCAATGAAAAAAACATCTAAAATAACATAAATAACGTAAGCAGAAAAAAAACAATATCTGTCACATTATAACTAAGATCAATGACAACGCAAGAGAAGAAGAGACACAATGAAGATAGAGACACTACTGAGTATGAATATTTGCAAAATACATAACACTCAAAACAAAATGAAGCCTTATATCACCTACGGAAAATAGAAAAAAAGCTTTAAGAAGAGGAACTTGAATACAGGAAAATTCTGAATAGAACAATAATGTGAAGAGTGAATACTGAAAAAATCAAAAATTATATAAGATATTTTTAACGACCATTGAAGTAGGTTCTCAATAAGAGCACTTGACGACAGTATAGCAACAACAGTGATAAAACGCAATCTTGACCAGTGAATGAAAGAAGCGCGAACATCAAAGAATCAGAATAAAACAAATAGTAAATACGATTGCCAAAGTAGTTACAAAAAGAGGTTCATCCATCCTCAGATTTACTCATATAAGAATGGCAAAAGCCAAGTCATATGCATGATAAACAAACATACAGAAAAAGGAATGGGAGTTTAAAGATCGGTAATTTCTTAATGAAATCGATAATGAAAATGCGCAACTGAAATAAAAAGACAAGTCAAAGCATGAGAAACGTTCTACAAAAACATGTAGTCGATATCAAAGACCGCTTGGAAGAAGACATTCACACTAAATTACAAAGAATACTTTCGTATGAGAAGCGGCAACGATTCTTTACATAAATCGAACTGGTTTGTCAAATCAAACAGAATTTTATCTAGAAAAGGCTAAAAACAAAATAGAAATCATTGCATAATAAATCGCAAGAAAAAAAGTAGAATTAACAACAGAGAAGGTATCGCCACGAACCATCTTGTTGTAAACAACAATTTGAACACTCATGGAGACCATATTATTAGAATATGGAAGACTAACACAACATTAAAAACCGAGAAGTTGGAAAGCACCGCAAAATAATAAAATTCAAAACACGAAGTTAAAATAAACAGATGTAAATTAATATCAAACATTTCATAATCACTAAAAGAACATTAAAGAAGAACTGTCGGTGTCAACGTGAGGAAAACACTTTTAATACTTTGATTAAAGAACGTGCATATATTAAAATCCACAAACACATAACCTTCCTTCCTACCCACTGTAAAACCTTACTACATTATTATTTCAATAATATCAGTCTTACTTATTAGCCTTATGCAACATTATTATAGTAAGTCTGATAAATTTATTTCTCACCCCTGCAACAATATTATTGCTGGTTATAAATAAACAACTGGATGAAGTAATTTAGTTTTAGAAGCGCGTAAGTGATACTGCAAGAATTCAAATGCAATAACCGAAGATTGTTAGAAGAAAGAAGAGTTGGAACATGGCATGGCACGACATCTGGAAAGCCTTTGACAGTTTGCACCACCTGTCGATTCTAGAAACGTTATGTGTTTGTAAGGTAGCACCGATAATAAGCTAATACATTTAAACTACTGGGAAATGAGAAACAATTTTTTAGATACAATAAGACAGAATTTTAATAACTACTGTCCCCTCCGTTAGAAAAAGAAAATATCTTCTCTCCGCTGTTTCCCTGTCCAGCGCTAATACTCATAAGCATCATATTAAAATATTGGACTCACATACAAACACTGAGAGGAACATTCAAGAAACTTTCGTGTACGGATGGTCTCAAGATGTACTCTGCAAATAAGTGGCAAGAAACTTTGCTACAGAAAAGACGGACTTAATAGCGGAAATTTTATGACGTTCGAAATAGAAAATGCTACAAAGAAAGAAGATAATCATGAACCTGGAGATAGAGGTAACCAGAATGTGGGGACTGAGAACAGAAACATAACCCTATAATGATAGATATTTTCAAGTATAACCAAAATATTGTGCATTTACAAATATGCACAGCATGCAGAAAATAACATTGCTCTCAAGAATTTAGAACTTTCAAAACAATAGAAAATATATAGCAAAGTGCATATTTCAACTAAGCAGGTCTATATTCAGTAATATTGTTAAAGTATACAATAAGATATGACTGCATAAAAAAATTATAACATAAAGTATAACCACATGACATGATTCTTAAAATAATTATGCAGGTTAATATGGCTTCTGTTAAACGAAGGCAGATCCACAAGAAAATATCAATACGGTGAGAAAAAATACGTAGGGAAATAGAACGAAAAATCTGACTATTCAAAATCAAGAGAAGAAAAATAAACTGATATTACTAAATAAAACTAAAATTAGTTCTAAAGTAAAGGAAAAAAAAATGTTACGCGAAGAGAAATAATTGAACGCTTTATATAGAATAAGATAAAAACACGTGCCAAATCCCAGCCAAGTGCTACTCGAGAGATCTAAAAGTACTTCCGTAGTTTTTATTCGATAAAAAAATAATCTTTAAAATATTGTGATTGATATCTATAGCAGTCGCCGATAGCCATGTTTTATAACAATTTGCTATTTGTTTAGTCTATGTCCACTCATCTTTACATTGCCTTCTCCATCTAAGCAAGAAATGGCGATTAGTCAGTCAGCTTGGGGAAATGATTGTAATGGGACTAAACATAATTAATTAAATCAATCTAGATTTTCCTGACCTACATTGAACTGGGTATCATGGGAAGGAAATTCCGGTTACATATAAAGTCAGAGAAGGAGGATCATGGAGGAACTCTAGAAGTGTCCCCGAGTTAAATCAACAACAAAAACAATGTACTGAACAAAATGTACTCGAATCAAATATTTAGAAATTACGATAGCTTTAAATATAGCCAGATTTTACTGCCTGTTTTACTTTACAGAAAAAAAGCTCACCAAATTTGCAACGAGCTAATGGCCGTTCGACATGCGATAATAACAGCTAAGTTTACCTAAAATGATAGCCTATTATCCAGAACATAGGAAGTACACATTAGATAATGCAGTCCCATATACGCTTAAACAGTTAAAATGCATCTTTAATTTTTCTCAAAAGTCCCACTCAATTCCCAGGCAACTGATGAGATGGATGTCATGTGGAGCTCAGTCAAACTGTTTTAGAGAGCTAAAAAGACAGCTTTGTCGTTAAGAAAATTGTGTGTGTGTGTGTGTGTGTGTGTGTGTGTGTGTGTTAGTGTGAGTGTGTGTGTGTGTGTGCATGTGTGTATGCGTGTTTGAGAGTGTGTGTGTGTCTGCATGTGTATATGCGTGTGTGAGTGAGTCTGTGCGTGCGTGCGTGAGTCATCAGATGTATAATTGCTTCTGCTGCTTACCGTTGTGTAGGTGAAAATAGAAAGCTGAAAGGATAACTCGTAAATTAAAATTATAGAAATGATTTAATTAGTAAATAATATTAGCTATAATAATTTCCCGGAATTATTAATTTTATACACATTATGTCATCAATTTTATAATTTTACAATTTCTTTTTAATCTTATCATAATTTTGGTAATCATGCAGTTTGGAACAATGCGTTGAAAAATTAAGAATAACATTCTGAACTCAATGATAATCTGATAATTTTCTTTGAAGACATAAAGTGCATGATAGAAAAAAGTATTGAAAATAAGTAACATATATAAACGCCAAATGAATGTTTCCTTTTCCTAAATCGCAGCTATACAATTGTTTTTGACTTTTTAGAATGATGAAATGGCGCTAAGCATCTTTCCCGGCGTGCTAACGATTGTACCAGCTCCCCGCCTTACAAATGTGAAATATTCCTTTCTTCTATAGGTGCAAGGCCTTGAATTTTGAGGGAGGGCTTATGTCGATTACTTCTAGCCCAGTACACAACTGGTACTTATTTTATCGACCACGAAAGAAAGAAAGGCAAAGTGGAGCTCGGTGGAATTTGAACTCAAAACGTAATGACGGTTGAAATGCCGCTAAGCATTTTGCCCAGCATGTTAACGATCCTGCCAGCTCGCCGCCTTACAAATGTGAAACATTAATATTTTATTTTACATACCGCATAACATTACTTTCTGCTATGGTCGACTTCTGATCAGAACGATTTCAATACCTTTCAAATGTCTTTCTCACACAAGAAATACCGTACATTGATTCTACCATGGTTTATCCAGTTTCTAAACAGATATTGAACACAATATAACATTCCAATATCAAAACACTCAAATAGCCTGCCTCTTTAGGGTTCTTTATTTCAAGAGTCAACTTTGTTAAAGACAGAGAAATTCTCAAAGTTACAATAATGTAATATCTGTCAGTGCAAACAAAATATGCGACTTATTACTTTTACGTATGGGGAGTAAATATCTAACGCTTCAGTTAAGGAATTGAAATATCTGTCTCGTAAAACTGAGGTTATTTCACTAAAACGTTAGATATTTCCTCTGCACATCACACTGAAGACATATCTGTCTGGTTTAGTTTCACTCTCTTGACAGTAACTACCACTAATCGTTTTAGGCTAGCGATTAAACTAAGTGTCCTTGCACTTTGTCAAAACGTCTGTTGTGTGGGTGTATTTTATTGTCAACTATGACAAACATCAGTAACTTGTGGATTCTCGTGATTCATTTTCTGATATAGTTCTACATTTTCGTAAAGAATAATGAGTAATACACACGGTACTAAAATTTCCACACATATTTATGAAAAATAAATTACATTCAAAAATGTGTATAGAAAAAGCAATTGAATATTTAAGTGAATTTCAGCGTAATTACTTGCTTTTACTGAGGTCAAGTCTCACAGGGTCTTATTTTGGCGCTCATGTTTCTGTGAGTGATAGAACCAAGTAATATTCGGTCACGTATAACATACTTTTTAGTTTTATAAACAACAGTTTACTAAAGAATGATGTGAATGAAGATACAAGCCTCTGCCGGTAGTTGATAATAATTGGTTCATATACTTACCCAGCAACATGGAATCACCATCGAAATTGCCGATGCATCAAGATAGCCTTTAATGAAACATTTTTTACACGCCTAAATCTATTTCACGATCCACAACGGTGGCAGGGATTAAATACCCTTTTTCGTGTGGGTGACAGTCAGGCCTATGGGGATATATCTGTATTCATTTGAGTTATTACGAAAAGTATTTTTTAAAAATTGATCGCGGATTGTTAGAGAATCATTCTGTAGCAAGAAGTTGTATAAGCGTACCAAATGTTAAGTTCGATACACAAATATGGAAAAAAAAGTCATATTTTGTATAAAGAAATTCGTGTCCATGTCATAGGTTTTGCGATAGCTCATTTACCAGTGACTGATTGTAAGCTCTTGAGTATCAATGGTAACTTGAAACCAGCTATTTCAGATAAAATTAAAGTGACACAAGACATTGCAATTATTATACGAATATGCTAAAGGTGGCGAGCTGGAAAAAACGTTAGCACACTGGAAAATGCTTAGTGGCACTTTGTCCGTCTTTACGTTCTGAATTTAAATTCCGTCGAGGTCGAATTTGCCTTTCATCATTTCAAGATCGATAAAATAAGTACTAGTTAAGAACTGAGGTCGATGTGATCGACTAGCCCTTCCCACGAAATATTGTACCTATGTTAGAAAGCATTATCATACCAATATAGCTTACAAATGAATTGATAATTTTACTGATTTGAAGTGCGAAGAGTTCTTGTCTGCTATTAGTAACGAGAAAGGCACATGAATACGACAGACATTATAGTAAATATATTGCAAAAATTTTGTCCTTAATATCACCCGCCATTTTGATTTGCTTTTATCATATATGCCTCGAAATGTTATTCCATTATCTCGTCTTAAACAAAAGATACACTTTAGACTTGATATACTGTGACCCTGTTTAATTAATTCTACTAAAGCAAATGACTAAACGGAATCGATGTGCATTAATGAGGCTATAAAAATAATTCAACAGATTTCAATGTTATGCATTTTGGTTTCGAGTCACGCATTTCTTGTTCACTGAACATGAATTCAAATATAAAATCATAACAATAATTGGAATGGTTTCGAAATATGTTTCTGTGTAAACATAATCAATATTCTAATCTTTGATGTGCACAATTTTATTTTAGTGTTAATTGAAGAAACTGAACTTTTTGGTTCAATATTCCTTTTAAATCAATTCCCATTGTGTCTTTGAGACGATTACTCATACTTACAAGTTGTCCGCGCCAATATTATTGACATCCATGCATCGTTTAGTCGACAGAAAAAAAAACGTCTAAAAATATGTTTAAAAGAAATCATTAGCGCTTGACTTGATTTTAGAAATTTGATTCAATTGCAGAGAAATACGAAAGAAAGGTGTTCCATAGAAGATAATGCAATGTTCAGAGATTTCGACAGTGAAGTTTAGTGGTCTTAAAAGAAATTAAATTCCATCTATAGGCGTTGCCTGGCGAGAAAATTTTAAATATGACAATAAATTTATTATAAAACCTTTGGCAGTTGTATTGAACAAATGTATAATGACCAGTGACATATTGTCAAATTTTTCAAATTATTAAGATTATTAGATATAACGTTAATCGGAGTTTACCAGCTATTTTGCCCAAAGGAGTATATACTTTATTTACTTCATATTTTATGTAGGAAAATTCAGTCATTGTAGTCAGTCTATGGCAACTTTTTCAAGGTTGTACGTTTAAATATCAGTCCAAGTACATAACATAGAGTCAAAAATTTCGATCTCTGTCCATCCAGTTTCTGACTTTGGAATTAGTTACGTTCAAATTTCTTTACGTACTTATGATTAGGCAGTGAATAGTTCAATTATTGCACTCCGACCTACACTGGTGTACGAAAGCACAGACATGAATACTACGCACACATGTATCTAATATGCACATATATTTTTTTACAGTATGTATAAAAATATGTTATATTATGTATACGTTCACATGCACACACAAACACACAGACGTACACAGACACAGACACACAAATCTAATAACAGTTTGGCTCAGCTCCACGTGACTTGTCTGCTCGAGTTATATAGTATCAAACAACATCAGCTTATTGTGCCACTTAAAGAGCTGATATCCCTTTGATAGCATTAATACCACGTGACTTGAGCTGACCAATACAAGCCTACCTACCAAGAAGCCATCTGAGATTTCCTTGATATCTTCCAATCTGCACCCGAACTTCTGATGAGATAAACTTGTTCAACGCACCCCCAAAATTTAATGTCATATGAAGCTGAGTGAGACTGTTTCTTAGATGTAACTCAAACAAATATATTGAGTATTACTTTGTTTCGCTTTCACACGCTCGTTTGTGCATTTGTGTAACACGAGAAGAATGTAGTTGTTGGTACTACATTTATTTTCATGTTTACAATTGTTGCAATAAAATGTTAGAGACGAATTAAAAACTGTCCACAAAGATTTGAAAGAGAACAATGATATAGTCGTGTCAGTTATATAATTCGCATTACATTATAATCCCCTGGGAGATTGTCATCCACACTATATGTGTGAGATTTTTCTATGTGAGAGTGTATTTATGTAATATAATATAATATAATATAATATATACATATCTGTGTATCTGTGTGTATGTATATGTATATTAGTTATAAGCGACAGAAGCTGTATAAGTACCGAATAACAATCTATATGTTCTTCTTAACACCAATATGCTGTAAGAACGCCGTAATACTGCGGTATTTCTCTTCAGGAAGCTAATACTTCTGTGATTGTTTAGCCGTGTACGTCACACCCACACACAAACACACACGCACATATACACATACACACTCACACATATTTAATAACAGTTTGGTTCAGCTCCACTTGTCTGCTCTGGTTATGTAGTATCAAACGACATCAGTTATTTGTTATTAAAGAGCTGATATTCTTTTGATAACATTAATACCATGTGACTTGAGCTGACCAATCCAAGCATAACCAGCTTTCGCCCTTTCTTCTTTTTCTGTATCATCCATTCCCCATCTCTCACTTCCTTATTACTACCCTCTTCCTTGCCCAATTTTAGAGATAAAGCCTGTGAATTGGCTCCCGCACATACGAACCTGATCATTTAGTAGGTTGAACTGACCACAATTCATTTAGCAGATATTAACCAACTTTTTGATAAATAAATCTAGACTATGGGGGGCCGCTTCCTCCTTTCTTATTAGAAGTATAGATATCTGGGTTACTGGAGTCAATTATGCTTTACCCCTCCTAAAAACTCTACTAACCCCTAAATTTCTGTTTTGACCAAATATACACTATTCCGGTAAATCATTCTGCCAACTGAAATAGTAGCAGAATCAATGTAAATATTTTTGCTCCGTGGATTTTTGAATGTGCTTTATTTTGAAGTTCATACATTCCTCTGACGAAAACGGTTTCTTTACAAAGATGTAATGCTTTCATTAATCAATTAAAGGAGTCGTTAGAAACGGCCATAATGCACTGACACTGGTACCTTTCTGTTATTTATACATATATATGTATGTATGTATGTATGTATCTGTGTGGTGTGTGTGTGTGTGTGTGTGTGTGTGTGTGTGTGTGTGTGTGTGTGTGTGTGTGTGTGTGTGTGTGTGTGTATGTGTGTTTCTGTTTGTGTGTGTCTGTGTACATGATAGATAGATATCGTAATATATAGATGTTGTTATATTCAAAAGTCATATGAAAGATTCTACATAGATTTCTAAGTTATTGCTCGCTTCTTATCTATATATATTTCTCCAATCTCTCAATGGTTTAGATTTTCAAATGATTTTGATTAATCGACTTATTTATTCTTCAATGTTTTAAATAACTTGAAAGGGAAAGCGGTTGATTTTTGAAATTGTAAAACCATGGGAAAGATTAGAGGAAAAGCGTGTAATTTGTTCCTGGAAAAATGGAGCTAGAAACAAGAATCGAACAACAAATGGTGAGTGGATTATTTACAAAATTCCCAAATATTACAGTAATGCTTTAATACATTGTTCCGAGCAAAACGTCTAGTAAAATGAGTTCATCTATATACTACTAAAACTCTCCGATTGCCTGCTTGCTTACTTGCTTGCTTGTGTGTCATTTAATACGGCCAAACTGGCTCATGATGGGAAAATACAATGAATTAAGGTACGTCTGAAATGTGGATAGAAAGGGAATAATACAAGTTTAGCGTAAATCGGACAACGAGTTCCTGAGATATGGGGTGGGGATATTTATAAATACCCCACACAGTGCAGAATGGGAAAATACTCCGAAAATAACATAAACTTGAAAGGGAAGAGACTCTGACCTTTCTATTAGAGACATTATGATCTGTCTTCTGTATTTTGAAGACCTGGGATAAAATCTTTAAGTGACTTTAACTTGCCACCGAAAATATATGAATTGCTTTTACAGTAAATGTTTCTACTTTCGCTTTTGTTGAACACAATATTTTAATCATTTAGAAATATTTTTTAATGAATGTGATTTCAAAAATATAAGCTATTTGTACAGTAAGTATTTATATTTTTGTTTTCTTAAAATAGACAATATTTTAATTTCTTTAAAAATTATATTCACGTGAATATCATTATAAAAATTTCTTTTGGTATATTTAAAAGGTATTTTAAAGTGAAAATGACTTTAAAAAGGAAGATATTTCGTAAAGGATTCGTTTGTAACTCGGTGTAAAATAATTTTTTCCACAGGGTTTTTTGAGTGCATTCAACGTCTCTGAACTCCAATCCACCTTTTTTCCGGAAAAGAAAGATATGGAAGGGTGGAGGGTGGTGGGGACCTTGGGGTTTACAGGGAAACTCCAAGTTGCCCACCAACGGAGTTTTGTTTCTCAGGGTATTTTTCCTTTTCCAAGTTATTCAATGAACGTGACATTAAAATCATGCGTAAACAGCTCCTTTCGCCACAAAAGGAAAGATCTGGCTGCTATTTGTAGCACGCCCTGCTACCATGTAACAGCTATCTGCGATAAAGGATCCGAAACACCTGTTTCGGTGAACTGGTGGACACCACAGTCTTTGGACACCTCTCCGTTAAACTATTCTACAACTAGTTTAATTACGGTTTCTAAGATCCAAAAGGACTCGAATCTAATTTTCTTTTCCTTTCCTTTTTTCAATTTTATTCCACTTTCTACGTTTTGCATCAACCTTCACTTTTTCTCGTGACTTCTCATGTAACAGCATCCTGATTTTGAAACAGAACATACCATGTGCGCAGACCCTGAAATTACCTGGAGGCACAAGGCATGTTGCCTTCTTTATACTGTGTACGTTAAACGGTACTTATCTCTCACTGGATGGAATACTTTCTGATCATCTTACCATAACGGAACATTGAATTAAATATATATATGTATATATAGAGAGAGAGAGGGGAGAGAGAGAGAGGGGGGGAGGGAGAGAGGGAGAGAGGGAGTGAGTGAGAGAGTGAGTGAGAGAGAGAGTGAGTGAGAGAGAGAGTGAGTGAGAGAGAGAGTGAGTGAGAGAGAGAGTGAGTGAGAGAGAGATATATATACTCATCTACAGAATATCCATACAACATCATTAGGAAAGTTATATACTTGATGTGATTAATAAAATGTGTGTATCGTTTCACAAAATCTAGTTTCGAATGTGATTTTTGTTTCATAAGTGAATCTATGTTTTGATGTGTAAAAACTCTGCTGCATTAATGTCACAGTGCAGAAAATATCGATTTCTAATCAATATATTTCATGCAATACATAGCAATGCTGTTCATGTGACATTTGTCGAAAGCAATGTAGTAGAAATGGAAGATAGCAACGGCCAAAGTCTGAATTCGATTAACCGTTGTGTCTATTTCAATTCTGACCTATTAATGTCTCGATATGAGTGATAGTTTGTGATTAAAAACAGTCACTATGTTGACTTGTCAATTTACTCCGTCAGCCAAATTATTTCAGCATATGTTCATGTATTATAGTTTCAATATTTCTAAATAGTTTTGTTTATAACTGTATCTTTAAATATGAGATAACTGCATAGATTTTTCGTGCATAATACAAATATGAAATTTTAATTTCTTTAAGTTACATCTAGTCAGTGTTCATTTAATCATTTTTGATTTGGAATTAAGACAGATAAATTAGTGGTTGTTACTGTTGTTATTTTTTAGCACTATGTCAGATGTATAATAAAGGATATTGCTAGTGTTACAACGCTGTCTATCTCCTAGGCACATTATACCAAGCGTAACATTTTCCGATATTTTCTCTTTTTTGTAGAATATAAAACGACATTTAAGTATTATTTTAACATACGGTAATAACACCTACACACTGCCAAGTGAGGACCAAATATTCTGCTTATACGTCTTGCTTCTGTTTATGTATTACTAAGAAATGGCAGCATCTAGTAAAATATGGTTTAAAGAAGTTAGAAAGATATTTCAAATTTAATAGAATATTTTATATATTAATATCACTTCATAAACTATAGATTTGTTGTTTACTTTTTGCATTTGTTAGTCTAGTTTTGAGGGAGGAGCTATTAAATATGAAGTTTGCAAGCTTCATCTCTGAAACCCGTATGCGCAAAGTGGTTAATTTTCTTCTTAATTGACAGTTACGAGGAAGGAATTCCTACATGTTATACATGTCATGGATTAAACGACTGTGCAAAGAGAATATTATGAGACTTGGTGGGGTGTACACAATGTGCGTAACGAAAGTAAGAGAGAAGAATGGATCGGTAGTACCTCCGCGAAGGTGACAGAAAACTATCAAAGTTCAAGGAAGAGAGAACACTAAATAGTAATATAAAGAAGGTTAGTCGAGCACTTCAGGGGATCAGAAGTTTGGATACGTTTATGACCAGCGTCATGAAGATCAGTTTTTTTGCCTTTTGGGGATTAAGCTTAGAATTTCCATACACATAAAAACAGCACACCTCCACATCTTGAAATAGAACAGCATTGAACGTTTTATCTCAGTTTTGTAGCTGATTTAATTGATTTGTACTGAATTACTTTCTGTCTCCAAACAGGAAATCCAGTTTCAGTAAAGCAGTCATTTCTAAGCTGTTTCCAACAGAAGAATCGATCCTCAGTGATTGTGAAGTCTAACATTCGAAGTGACCTTCAAAATTCTAAGTTTCGTTGCTCCAGTTTCAGGAGTCGCTGTCGGGGAAATGCTGTAAAGTCAACGAAATAGAACTTGTATGCAGATTTTCTTAAAAAACGAAATATTTTCTCATGAAATACGAACGTTTATATATTTAGGAAACCCTTACACTTATTCATAATTGTATCTAAAATGTGAACAAATTATCTTGAAATAATCCGTTCACAGTTATTTGCACTGTGAGTGTTACGAATATAATTAATGATAATCTTTATTTACATCACTTACAGAATATCATATGTCCTCAAAGTCTGAGTAACTTTGACTACGATAATTCCCGTGAGATTTATGCCACCCGTCAAGGCACTAATTTCTTCTACTCAATTATTGATCGATATTATGTACTCAAATACTGTGTCATTTTTAAAGGATATTTAGCCAGTGAAATAACTGAATAAATAGAATTGTATTGTGGCAAGATGATTTAATGTACTGATTCTCTGAAACTTACTATTAAGTAGGCTTAACGATTTTCAAAGCGTTATCCATCTGGTGGCAATTTTGCTGAAATTGATTGAAATGGGAAATGAGAAAAATAAAGTCACAAACATTGGCGTGCATATTGAAATGCAGAGAAGATATGTAACTGGATTACATTGAACACGTATAGCTGTGGACAACTATCTTAACGATCGCGTTAATCAATCAATCAATAATTCTTCTCATGTAAGGTATGATGAAGTGAATTACTTGACATTTCATAATCAGAGGTGACGAGTTCCATTAACATCTCTTAAATCGTTAACTTTATCTTTACCATGTCTTCCTTGATCATTTTATCTCCATTATCTCAAAACAGCTAAATCTCTTACTAAACATTTTACTAAAAGGTGTCCCTCTAGATTCATTTCCCAAGCAGTGTCTACCTTAGTCTCTCTCTCACTCTCTCTCTCTCTTGCTTTCTCTCCCTTTCTCTCTTTCTCTCTCTCTCTTTCGCTCTCTCTCTCTTTCTCTCTCTCTCTTTCTCTCTCTCTCTCTCTCGCACATACCACACAAACACACACACGCGTACACACGCAGATCTATTAACGTACAATACTTGAAATTGAATATTGATTGCTGTAATTTCATATATATGTGTATATACATGTTCAATAGAGAAAACGTAAAACGTCCACTGTCTCTGTGTTATAGTTATCAGATGATAATACAAGAAATAAGATTGTAACAATCCATATAAGAAAGCCATTCAAGAAATAAATAGTATTAAAATATAAAGATTGGGCGATTAAATTCTAATTTGAATACAAAGACAGATAAACTATGCATTATTCATCAGAAATGTTAAATCAGTATTAAAATTTATTAATGGATTATCGGTCACTTCACAACACTTTTTGAGACTGTAACCCTCTCGAGAGAATATGATCATGCATGAATATATCTCCGATGCAACAGGTATATGAAAACGACAAATGCGGTGACTGAACGATAAGAACTAGACTGAGAGAGTGATACCAAAAAACTTGAAGTCGGTTGATGACCGTTAATTAAAAATATGGAAGGAGGTTGTTGTGTGTGTGTTCCTGTCTATGAAGTTTGGACTTCCTAGCTTATGAATTTTATTTGGTTCATTGATCTACATTACGCATTTTTTGCATTATCTGATCTTTTTAGATACTAAAGTTCAGAAGAACGACTATTAATTGGTCTTTGAACACTTATTATTAAACCAAATCTCCGCGTCACTTATTACATTATGTTCGGAAATATGTTAGAGTCATTTAGCAATTAGATGTTAGCGAAAGAGAACAAAAGGTTATTAACTAGATTTATAGGTTGTTTGTAAGTACAAACAACAACGGATGTCATTTTAATTGGCACTGAAATCATTGTCTGCCATTTGTGTGTCGTGTGAAGATTTACAACTCGACTGATCTATATCCTTAAATGTCAGCTTATCTTGAATAAATGAAGAACTGTTGCTTCAATAATAAATGATCTAATCAAAATGTTTCCACACATATTCCCCTGTATTTACAAGTGCTTTGATGAAATTGTATAAAGAACAGTAGACAAAGATCTTGTTACTTATGATTTCTTCTATAATTTAATACAACTGTTACCGTTTGCTTTATTCAGCAAGCTTGGATGCCTCTTGCTCATAGATAACAATGAATTTAAATAATTTGTATTTTCGAAGATGGAGGGAAAATAGACAAGTTATTACAACCGAATTACAGATATGATTAAATGATGGGTTTAACGAAAATGTATATTACCTCACTAAGTATTTTCGAAATTTAAATTTCAATGGAAATATATTTTGCCATCCATCATCTGGACTGAAAATAGAACTAGTAATATATGTAGATTGATTAAATCTATCATAAACGTCCAATAGAGATCATGGTTTTCTGTCAATTAAAAGATACCACTTCAAACTCCAAGGTCACAGCACCCATGCCACACAAAATTGAATTAATGTATTTTACTGATCTGAATAAGAATTCATAAATTAAAGAAAAATATATTAAAGACTTCTGTAAAAGAAAATGGAGCGCATCGTCCCATTTAATTGTACACAAATAAATTATTATGTGCCTGAGAATGCAGTACCTTTTGGTTCTATGTATTCTGATTGCAATCTCTGCGTGGACTAATAACGGAAATTTGAAATTTTTCAGCGCTGAACTACTTGTTGTTTCCTTCAGCCCACTAGTATATTGCACTCAAGTAATTGTTCAGTTTTGTGTTACCATCTCGGTTCTTGACTGCCTGTATGATTTTGTACTGTGAACGTAGCAGATGAGACTGGATTTACTGAGTGGTTGAGGGCATGTCTGAAAGAACTATCAGGAGTAGTCATGTCTACGTACACTTCTCTGAGAAACTCCACTTAGAAATTATGCCTTTTCAAAGAGAATAGTGTTAATTGTAACTGCCAGAAGCATGCCTTTTCAAAAGTTACGTAACCATTCCTACACTTTTCCAACCATATCGAAGGCACGCAATTTATGCAAAATTATTCCGCAACCAACTTTGCTGAAGGTCTTCGCAAAGTCGGGATATATCACATACGCATTAAAATAATTGAATTGCTGTCTCAATACCGAGTCATTACGCTACAATAGCAGTGTAAAGCAGGCCCTTCCTAGCCAGATGCTGTGATGCGTGTTAGAGATCAGGCCATTTTCCACTGGGAATTGGATCAGCTTTCGTTTGACACTCATTTCCATGACTTTGTTAACATGTAAGCTCAGAGAGTAAGACCTCTGCTTACTTCTTTATGGATAAGACACCCTAGTGTTTTCGTGCATCTTTTTAAAATATGATCCCCAAAGACATTGAGGCCTGTTTCTGTTTTGAAGATAGAAGGTATTTCGGCCTCGTCTCTTATATTGATGGAATCAATGTTTGTCACACACACATACAAACACATACATATACTAGCATGCATTATATGGACACACACACATAAACACACACATATATTATCGATACAACATGCTTAAGGTATGTGTGTTGTTTAAATATCAGAAGGTACGCTTAGTCGCCAGGGAAATATCAATTTCATGACGTATAGTATTAAAAACCACAATATATTTCACAGTTAGGCGAAAAGAAATTGCTCCAGAAGTGATCGTCGGAGCGACGGATATATATATCGGTGTAGTGGCGGTTTATTAATGTTGCATGCACGTATCACTTCCGAAACCAAATCGAATCACCTAATCGGAAATATATACAGAGATTCTATAAATTATCCACTGGTTTGCCATGTCAGGAAATATTCGAACTATCCAATAAAAGCAGTCCTATAATACAAAAATTACCAATAATACCTAATTCTACGTACTTAATTTATATGGGTTGTTTAAACGCGTGAAGCTGCAGGTTACCGTTCGGGCAGAATCCCTTTGGATGACGTATAATGTTACAAAAAATACAATATACGTCAGAGCTAGGCGAAACGAAATCGCCTCGGACCAATGGAAGTCACGTGGTTAACTAAATAAATATTCCCCTTTCATACCTCCAGATTTTATGGCTATGTGTGTGTGTGTGCGCGTGCATATGTTATGTGTTTGTATACAGAGGTACTGAAATAGTTATTCAATATATGCATCAATGCTTATCCTTCTGAAGTCGATGATTACGTTTCGTTACACCTCAGATTTTCAAAGTCATGCAATTGTTCAATATAAGCAATTTGCAATTATTCTTTTTTTCCACTTTGTTAGTTTATATGTCCATTATTGTGAAAATATTTTCTTAGTAGAATACCAGTTACATTCACTGGAACGATTGTGCATAAAATCCTTTAAGGAAAGAATTGAAATCATTTTCACGCCAGGTATTACATCATCTTTGGCCAGACATAATGTTACAAGTTTCACAAATTACGTATCACCTTTAATAAGTTTCTTTCGAAAGAATACCAAGGAAGTTATTAAACCAGCACGGTTATCACACACACACATGGCAACAAGTATGTAGTTTGATTAACGTTTCAAGATACTATCTAACAAGCTACAGCTTTTGTTTCAACTTTTTTATTGATATAATCAGCAATTATATCAAAAATGTATTTGTTTATGAGTTTGTTAATATAGAAATCCAGGTGTAAACAATCTGCCTGATCATTTACTTTAAAATCTTTTTTATGGCTCGCGAAACATCCCAACCTGCTACACGTATTATGTGATCTTATCGTCTTCCACGTGATATCAGTTCTAGTAATTAACATTCTATAAAACGACGTCCGTTATTACAAAGCTTCTGGCATAATTGATCGTTTGTTCAACGTGTTTCAGATATCTACTACAGCATAGTAAAATTGAAACCTCGGGCAATGCATTATTTTAGCGTAGAGTTGAAATATAATTCAATATAGTGGTTGTTTTGTTTAATTTAATTGTTGTAAGCTGGGGTGTTTTGCTTTGTTTTAACTGATATCTATGTCAATATTTTCAGGTTAATCATGATTTATTGTGTTGTGATGTAAGGGAGGACTTCAGAAATAATGTGTCATTAGACGTCATTAATAATAAGTAAGCACAGTTACAGTTAATTGAAGCATGCCCTCTTAGTTGTAGATAAAAAGATAAAAAAATATAACAGCAATTCATGGACATTCAATAAGAAAAGTATAGACAATTTCAAAATATTAAGAACTAATTTTATAAGAAAGAAAATTTCATTTACATGCTTAAGGGAAAATCTAATATTTTTTGGCAGACAAGGGAGACAATACGAAGATGACTGAAAGGCAAATTCAATTTATTTGTATATTTCATACGTACATATATGTATATATTTGAATACATTTACATGTATACAGATACGTAGCCAAAATTACATGCGTGCACATATATGAGATAATATATATGAGCATATATACATAAACGCAGTCAATCATACACTTAAACATGAGCATACACACAAAAGCACAAAAACGTGTTTGCGCGTATTTGTGTATATAAAGTAGTAGTGAATGCATACATAGAACTATATACGTGCATTTGCAAACACAAATATAATTATAAATACATTCATCCAAACACCTACAAAAATATAGGTGTATAATGATATTGATCGATGCATAAAAGAGACATAGGTACACACATAGGCACATAGGGTGACTCAGAAAAATTAGTACAGTATTGGTGCAATAATACTGATTGATTGATTGATTGATTGATTGATTGATTGATGGACAGATGGATAGATAGATAGATTGATACATAGATGGCTTGATGGATGCTTTCGTATACATGAGCATTGGTAAATGTGCATGTGCCTATACATATATATGTATATATGAAATTTGAGATGATAAAGAAAAAAGAATTGTTTCCCTTGTCATCTCAAGTCTCTTATTACCGTTCTGTACTAGACTAAGGTTTCTTTTTGAAGCATGCGTATACTGGGTTCTAACACCAGGTTTTTAGTATCGTAATACCTAAACTATGCCTAAGTGAATTATATATGTATATATTTCTCTGTGTGTGTGTGTGTGTGTGTGTGTGTGTGTGTGTGTGTGTGTGTGTGTGTGTGTGTGTGTGTGTGTGTGTGTTTGTGTGTGTACATATATATATATGTACATGCATACACGCTTGTACTCCTGAACACATACTCATTCTTAGTCGCATAAAATAGACACAACATTGTGTATCTTGTTTTGGTTTGTTTTGTTTCCACGTTTCTTGCCAAGTGTTTTCCTTCATAGTGTATTGTGTCTTTAAATCCGAAAACTTTTAATGCATAACTTTTTGTTTGCATTTTCATTGATGGCAGCATAACAGCTTTCTGAAGCGAAGCTAAACGTATACAAGTTAATTTTAATGGTTTTGAGTGATGGTTATATGAGGTGTGTATGTATTATTGGTTTTCGTATTTTCTATAAGATGAATATTGAAAGCTTCAAAATGAAATCTAAGAATTATATACTTTAGTAGGGTAATGTTGCTGATTATGCTTATGACAAAGAATTTAAGCAAGGTTTTTAGGTGGTTAGAAATTGGTCTAAGTTCTGATTAATATTCTTTGTTACTTTTTTTTAAATGAAATTGAGTTATCTAAGCAAATCCCTCTTGTGACTCTTGATGTAGAAATATTTACGTATATTTGATTAGTTATGAATAGTCTGAAAAAAAAACAATTACTTCAGCTAGCTAATAGACACAAGGAGTGTAAGGATCGTTTTCTTCATACTACGTCCTGTTTTTGACAAGATGAATGTGTGCGCCATGATGTTGGCTTCGTCATCGGTGATTACTGACAGTTGTTTGGAGAACAAATATGCCTTTCACACTCATTCCCTGTTATTTGTGGGACAAAAGATATTCATGCGCAACCTTGCAAAAGGAGCGTCCCATTTGTTTCCTGGATATTTTGATAACTGAATCAACTTACTTGAAAAGTTGTTATCGTCTATATGGATGATTTTGTAAAGAATATGCCCTGACTGAATCGAGGTTGTTTTTTTTTATCCTGTAAAAGTGGTTCTCGTCCATATGAGTGATTTTTAAAGAATATGCTCTAGGCTGTATGTGAATGTTGTTCTATGTCTATGTATGTGTTTGTGTCTGTGACTAGATGTTTGTGCATAGATATTTGTGTACTTCTGTGTTTGAAAATAGGGAATGCGAGAAATCAGAGGTATAATTAGAAATATAATCAATATGATTAACTACTATGTCTAGAAACGTTATAATACGATGTTGTCAAAGCACACCAGAGAAGATACATGCTCATCCAGTTGCTATCTCCTTGCAAGCATGAAGGTTTAGATGTTTAGGACAGGCAAGTATTCTGTAAGCCGCCCACACATTCTTCTGATCGCTGGTAGTCCCAGTTAATATCAAGTCAGTGTAAGAGTCACCCATAGCCTTTTTCCCCACTTAACAGCGATTGTATTCTTGGCGAAACACGCACAGCAAAGCCGACAGGATAAAATAGATCACCAGAACGTCATTAATAATGTCAGCAGCTTTTATCTCATTTTTATTCTTCTCTATCTTGCGTATGAAATCAATATTTCCATTTTAATTTTCCTGTATTTAATCCGATCAATAAAATAAGTACAGGATTGAATGCAAAACTGTTTTTCTGATTTTACCAAAAGATAGTAAAGTGATCGATGCTTCGTATGAAACTTGGTTGTCGTTATTGTTGTTGTTATTGTTTTTTGTTTTTTATGCTGCTTCTGTTGTTGTTGTTGTTTTTAGACTTAATTTATATAATACAAGAATGCTTAATCTCGGGTATAGTTTCACCATCTCGAAGGAGAAATCATGGAATTTGAGATAAACTTAGAAGTTTTAAGTGATTTCAGTCCCATGTGGTGTGCAAAAAAAGAATAAGTTCGATGTCAATAACTATATATGTATGTACAGTATATATGTGTGTGTGTGTTTGTGAGCATGTGTGTATATGTATATATACATATGTATATATATATATATTTATACATATATATATATATATATATATATATGTAATGATATAGATATATATGTATATATGTATATATGTATATATATATATATATATGTATATATATGCATATATACATATATGTATATATATATATGTGTGTGTGTCTGTGTGTCTGTGTGCATATATATATGCATATATATGTGTATATATATATATATATATTTCTTTCTTTATTGCCCATAGGGGGGCTAAATATAGAAGGAACAAACAAGGACATACAAGGGGATTAAGTCGACTACATCAACCCCAGTGCCTAACTGTTACGTATTTAATCGACCCCGAAAGGATGAAAGGCAAATTCGACCTCGGCGGAATTTGAACTCAGAACGTAACGACAGACGAAATACCGCTAGGCATTTCACCCGCCGTGCTAACCATTCTGCCAGCTCCCCGCAATATATATGTATGTATATATATATATATATATATATATATATATATATATATATATATATATATATATATATATATATATATATATATATATATATATATATATATATATATATATATATATATATATATATATATATATATATATATATATATATATATATATATATATATATATATATATATATATATATATATATATATATATATATATATATATATATATATATATATATATATATATATATATATATATATATATATATATATATATATATATATATATATATATATATATATATATATATATATATATATATATATATATATATATATATATATATATATATATATATATATATATATATATATATATATATATATATATATATATATATATATGTATATATATGTATATCTTTATATGTATATATATGTATATATATATAATCATAAATATATAGGGATTGACAGTAACCTGCTTCTCCAACATACTGAGAATTCAGAAATAGCAGTCAAAGAACTACTGATTTCAAAACTACAAATTATTACTCTAGATTGATAGCGATATTTTTGATACACACAGAACAAAAAACAGTAGAGAAGAGTAAAAAAAACTTGCCTTTAGTTAATTTAGTACAATTGTTTCACAGTTAAGAGTAAATAATACTCTATTCTGATCTTCAGCTAAATATTCTAATAAATTTGTTAATGTCTAAATAACTCACGTTAATTTTGACCATGTGAACATCAATACCACGTGAGGAAGACGTTAAGAAATTTATCGGCCAGCAAGTTCAAAATCCCTCGCCCTAATGAATTTCAATTCAGTGTGCATCAGAAATAGTCCCGCACAGGAAAGAGACTCGTACGAATTCCTGTGGTTTAACTATCCACCTTAGAGTTATTATTAAAATATAGATATGCAGGGCAGGGAATCGTCAATTAGTAATAAAATTAATAATTAACAATTTTGCCGGGTAGCTCAGTATGAAAAAACCTTCTTCGGTAAAAAACATTTATAATCATAAATATATAGGGATTGACAGTAACCTGCTTCTCCAACATACTGAGAATTCAGAAATAGCAGTCAAAGAACTAAAAACTACAAATTATTACTCTAGATTGATAGCGATATTTTTGATACACACAGAACAAAAAACGTCTTCCTCACGTGGTATTGATGTTCACATGGTCAAAATTAACGTGAGTTATTTAGACATTAACAAATTTATTAGAATATTTAGCTGAAGATCAGAATAGAGTATTATTTACTCTTAACTGTGAAACAATTGTACTAAATTAACTAAAGGCAAGTTTTTTTACTCTTCTCTACTGTTTTTTGTTCTGTGTGTATCAAAAATATCGCTATCAATCTAGAGTAATAATTTGTAGTTTTGAAATCAGTAGTTCTTTGACTGCTATTTCTGAATTCTCAGTATGTTGGAGAAGCAGGTTACTGTCAATCCCTATATATTTATGATTATAAATGTTTTTTACCGAAGAAGGTTTTTTCATACTGAGCTACCCGGCAAAATTGTTAATTATTAATTTTATTACTAATTGACGATTCCCTGCCCTGCATATCTATATTTTAATAATAACTCTAAGGTGGATAGTTAAACCACAGGAATTCGTACGAGTCTCTTTCCTGTGCGGGACTATTTCTGATGCACACTGAATTGAAATTCATTAGGGCGAGGGATTTTGAACTTGCTGGCCGATAAATTTCTTAACGTCTTCCTCACGTGGTATTGATGTTCACATGGTCAAAATTAACGCGAGTTATTTAGACATTAACAAATTTATTAGAATATTTAGCTGAAGATCAGAATAGAGTATTATTTACTCTTAACTGTGAAACAATTGTACTAAATTAACTAAAGGCAAGTTTTTTTACTCTTCTCTACTGTTTTTTGTTCTGTGTATCAAAAATATCGCTATCAATCTAGAGTAATAATTTGTAGTTTTGAAATCAGTAGTTCTTTGACTGCTATTTCTGAATTCTCAGTATGTTGGAGAAGCAGGTTACTGTCAATCCCTATATATTTATGATTATAAATGTTTTTTACCGAAGAAGGTTTTTTCATACTGAGCTACCCGGCAAAATTGTTAATTATTAATTTTATTACTAATTGACGATTCCCTGCCCTGCATATCTATATATGTATATATATATATATATATATATATATATATATATATATATATGTATATATATATATATATATATATATATATATATATACGTATATGTGTACATATATATACATATATATATATGTATATATATATGTGTGTATATATGTGTGTATATATGTGTGTATATATATGTATATATATGTATATATATATATATATATATATATATATATATATATATATATATATATATATATATATGTGTGTGTGTGTGTGTGTGTGTGTATGTGTGTGTGTATGTATGTATGTATGTATATATGTATGTGTGTGTGTACGTATATACTGTACAAGTAATTCAGATTAAATGTTTTAATGAGATAGAATTAAAAATGCCAAGAAACACAAGATCCAGGCTAGTGAGACCGACTCTAATAAAAATATAGTTGTTACCTAACAATTTTCCCTGAATATTTAAGACTTGGTACTTTTAGAACAATAACCGACGAACCATCGAGACAGTGTATACATCAAGTATGATACATAGATGTCTATATGTATGTATATATATATATATGTATATATATATATATATATATATATATATATATATATATATATATATATATATATATATATATATATATATATATATATATAATATATATATATGTATGTGTGTATGTGTGTGTGTGTGTGTGTGTGTGTGTGTGTGTGTGTGTGTGTGTGTGTGTGTGTGTGTGTGTGTGTGTGTGTGTGTGCGTATGGTTCAACAGTTATGGTTCAATATCTGACATGAGTCCCAGCTCTTTCTCACACCGATACCGATATGAGTCTCCTAGATCCAATTTTTTCTGCTCTTATCCGGTTTATTAGCCTTTATAGATTTGTCGGTATGTATGGGGAAGTCCCTGAGAATTGACACATTTTCTCCCTCAGTCACAGCTTCAGGATTGTGTTTATACCATTTGTTAGCGGTTTTTGATTTTATAATGCCGACATATTATCTAGTGTAAATACTGGCCGACTCTGTCATGTCTTGCTTTATTTTCCACAGGTGCTAAAACTCTACATCCTGAGATTATGTGGTCTATAGTTTCAATCGCATCGTTACAGAATCGGCATTTTGGGTCAGCTCCATTTTTTTATCACATTGGCTTGGTATTTCCGGGTTAATAAGCTTTGGTTTTGAGCAGCTATTATGAAACATTCACTCTCTGCTTTTAGCCCTGAGCTTCATAGCCATCGATGTGTGTGTTTCTGGTCGACATCAGCTTATTTGCTACGAGCCACATACTTGCCATGCAGAGGTTTCTGTTCCCATCTGCTAGCTAATTTTTCATGTGCTTTTGTCTTTGCAATTAATTTTATTTTCTGTGCAGCAGTAGTTGGCGCATTTCCTTCAACCTGATCAATCAGGTAGGTATCTAACAGATCAGTAGCGAATTTTTTGCTCTCTTTCAGAATAGAGTGAAGTTTTTTCGGTCTTTCACGTTTTTCAACAAGTTTCAACATCCAATCGTTGGTAGTTTCAAGGTATTTGGCCAGTCCGATTGTGGTGGTTTTGTACGTAAGTTCAAGCTGGATCAAGCCTCGACCTCCCTGAGCTCTGGGAAGGTAAACACGGTCCACGTCTGCCTTTGGATGGTGCATCTTATTACAAGTCAGTAGCTTGCGGATTTTTCTATCAATTTTGATTATTTCACTGGTATTCCAGTTAAGCACATTGAAGCTATAAAGAACAACTAGGACTGCTAAGGAATTTATGGCTAACATCTTATTATATGCATTCAGCTCAGACTTCAGAACTGTTCGAACTCTTCTGTAACATTCCCTCCTAACCTTCTCTTTCATGCATGCATGCTGGATACCAGAGCCTTCATTTATTCCTAGGTATTTATAGGTTTGTTCCTGCTCAAGTTCCTTTATTAGGTTCGACATCTAATTCTATTGCACTTCACTTTACCAGTTTCCCTTTCTTAAAAGTGGCTTTGGCACACTTTTCAAGGTCAAACTCAATCCCTATATCAACACTGAATCCTTTCACAGAATGTAGTAGTCTTTCGAGTTCTTCGTCATCTTTCCCATATAGTTTTAAATCATCCATATAAAATAGATGGCTTATTTTCCTGTTGTTAATTTTGTAGCCATACCCTTATTATTATTATTATTATTATTATTATTATTATTATTATTATTATTATTATTCAGTAGTTTTATTTTTATAACGTGCTTTCACTTCACTACCGAGTGCAGCTCTGTGCGCCTTGGGTATGTGCTGTGGTTTGCTGTGGTGCTCTTATGTTTACTGTATTGAAAGTGTTTTGCGTAGAATGTGTGCAGTACCCAGTAGTGCAATTTTCTGTATGTTATATATATTTGTAAGTCCTGGTGTTTTTGTTATGTATTTGTCTGAATATTTTTTTATTATACCTAAGGCACCTACTATGATAGGAATTGTTTCTGTTTTTAGATTCCACATTCGAGTTATCTCTATTTCCAGGTCTTTGTATTTTGAAAGTTTTTCCATTTCTTTTAGAGAAACGTTGTCATCTGCTGGTATTGATACATCAATTAGAAAGCATTTTTTTTCTTCATGATCTTTGACAACTATATCTGGTGTATTTGCCTTAATTTCTCTATCTGTGTGTATTGGCATATCCCAGAGTATGGTTGCTTTCTCGTTTTCTGTGACCTTTTCTGGCGTGTGTTTATACCATCTTTTTTCTGTTGCTATTCCATAATGTTGGCATAGCTTCCAGTGTATATAGGTCCCAGCTCTGTCGTGTCTGTGAATATATTCCTTCTTAGCCAGGACTGGGCAGCCAGAGATAATATGATTTATTGTTTCTTGTCGATCTCCACATATTCTACAGTTACTTGTTATATTTCTTTTCATTATGTGTTTTTGGTAATTTCTGGTGGGGAGGCTTTGGTCTTGTGCAGCAATTAAAAATCCTTCAGTCTCTGCTTTGAGTCCTGAGCTTCTCAGCCATTGCTGGGATTTTTCTCTGTCTATTTCTTTCGCATTTAGTTTAGCCCAGTATTTACCATGTAGGGGCTTTTCTTGCCATCGTTTTATCATGGTCCGTTGCTGTTCTAGTTTTAGTTTGGATTTCATTTGTTTTATAGCTTTTGTTGTTTCTTCTTCTTCTTCTTCGTATTTGTTAGGTAGATTGATTTCTTGTTTGTATTTGTCAGCTTCCTTAAATACTGAAAACAGTTTTTTGTTTTGCTCGTGTTTTGTGGCTATTTGTATTAGTTTCCCTTGCTTCTGGAGTAGGTATTTTTGCAGTCCTATGGTGGTTATTTTATAATAGTTTTCTAGCTGTATAAGACCCCTGCCACCTTCTGTGCGTTGTATATATAGCCTTTCTATGTCAGATTTTGGGTGGTGCATCCTATATCCTGTCATTATTTTTCTTGTTTTCCTGTCTATTTTACATAGTTCGTTTAGTGTCCAGTTAAGGATGTTGTAGCTGTAGCTTATAACTGGGACAGCTAAAGTGTTGATACCCATTATCTTGTTTTTAGCATTGAGCTCTGTTTTTAGTATTGATCTAACTCGTCTATAGTACTCTTTCTTTATTTTTTCTTTCATTTGTGTTATTATTATTATTATTATTATTATTATTATTATTATTATTATTATTATTATTATTAATCGGTAGTTTTATTTTTATAACGTGCTTTCACTTCACTACCGAGCGCAGCTCTGTGTACCTTGGGTATGTGCTATGGTTTGCTCTGATGCTCTTATGGTTACTGTATTGAAAGTGTTTTGCGTAGGATGTGTGCAGTGCCCAGTAGTGCAATTTTCTGTATGTTATATATATTTATAAGTCCTGGTGTTTTTGTTATGTATTTGTCTGAATATTTTTTATTATACCTAAGGCACCTACTATGATAGGAATTGTTTCTGTTTTTAGATTCCACATTCGAGTCACCTCTATTTCCAGGTCTTTGTATTTTGAAAGTTTTTCCATTTCTTTTACGGAAATGTTGTCATCTTCTGGTATTGATACATCAATTAGAAAGCATTTTTTTCTTCATGATCTTTGACAACTATATCTGATCTATTTGCCTTAATTTCTCTATCTGTGTGTATTTGCATATCCCAGAGTATGGTTGCTATCTCGTTTTCTGTGACCTTTTCTGGCGTGTGTTTATACCGTCTTTTTTCTGTTATTATTCCATAGTGTTGGCATAGATACCAGTGTATATAGGTCCCAGCTCTGTCGTGTCTGTGAATATATTCCTTATTATTATTATTATTATTATTATTATTATTATTATTATTATTATTATTATTATTATTATCATTATTATTATTAATATTACACTGAGATGAAGTAAAACATAAAACTCAATAATTATTTCTCGTCATTGTATTAACTAAAGTGCTCCCTAATATATTTTGAATGCAATATTCTATTTAACATCAAACTTAACCAGTTCATTGTGCGTCTACTTCCTTTATGATAATTGTTTCTAAATTGTATATACATTTTGTATATATATATATATATATATATATATATATATATATATATATATATATATATATATATATATATATATATATATATATATATATACATTCACATATGTATAGATGATAGTATGCTTCATGCATGTATAACATATATATGCATACATATATGTATGCATATATATATATAATGTATGTATGTATACATATGTGTGTAAATAATTTATATTGTAGAGTAATATAAAAAAATTAATCAATAATTGGATTAAACATTGTAAAATAAATTTATTTAATTAAGTTGTAAAAATTACGCAAACGAATAGAAAAATTTCGAAAAGTGTTGTATTTATTTTTTACTTGTTTATTTCAAATGAGTTTTGACATCAACTAGAAAGCGTTTGTGGATTTCAAAATAAAATTCTTTGTGACTGCATTCCGCTGCAGTACGTGGTGTCTATAATGGTGTCGTGGTTGTTATTATTACATATGTGTGTGTATGAAAACCATATAAATGTTATTTCCAGCTAATTGCGTTTTAATGAGTTAGAGCAAAAATAAATATAATAAAATAAGATGGTCGAGTAACATAGAGGAGAGACAAGATCAAACCCATATTTAATTACAATATAGTATTTTCTACCAAACAATTTGCTCCAATTATTTCAACTTTTGTTTCTTTAAAGCTGAGTATTTGGACTATTAATAGCGCTAGTTTAATACGATATATTTTTGTCTCTTTTCATGATATTACTGAGGGTTTGTTCTATACATCACAGTTTTTATAATGATATATTTAAACAGAACTACAGAAAGATGAGCTTTCAAAAGGGTCCGTTTATAAACACCAAATGATTTTCAATAGCATTGAAAATGGTGAAACTTACAATACAAAACGTTGATGGTGTTATTGAAAATGTTTGGCGCCTGAATTAACAACCAGTGAATTTACCACAACATCCTGAATAAATGAGAAAGCACTATCTTGTCTCTTGTTTCTCAATTGTTGTAGTGAACATCCACATTGAAACACATTCATATATATATATATATATATGAAAGAAGTTTGAAAACGCCACTATATAAGATAAATTTTAATTTTCTCAGAAATACATGTTTCGATTCTTCTTGAAAAAAGCTAATCTTATCAAAAATATATATTTTTAAAAATGTAATAAAAGAAACGTTCATAATTATTTCTTACTAGTTTCAGTAGATTCCACGTGGAAGCGTTTTGTGTGTGGGAAGATAACGGCTGTCTTGTGCGTTGACTAGAATCGTTGGCTGTAGTAGTAGTAGTAGTAGTAGTAGTAGTAGTAGTAGTAGTAGTAGTAGTAGTAGTAGCAGCAGTAGTAGTAGTAGTAGTAGTAGTAGTAGTAGTAGTAGTAGTAGCAGGGACCGTTGTTTGCAGTAGTAGTAGCTATCGTGGCGGTGGTAGTGGTTGTAGTTGTAGAATACTTTTGTTTTCCTTTTTGGATAACCAATATATGGTATTAATGTTCCTGACCCAGGAACATTATTAAGAAATACACGAAGGAGCGGAGCTGACTGAATCGTTAGCACGCTGGATAGAATGCTTAGCGGTATTTCGCCCGTCGCTACACTCTGATTTCAGACTCCGCTGAGGTCGACTTTGCCTTTCATTCTTTCGCGGTCGAAAAATTAAGTACCAGTGAAACACTGGGCTCGATATAATCGACAAGTCTCCTCCCGCCAAATTTCAGACCTTGTGCCTTTAGTAGAAAAGATTATTAAGGAATAAACGAAAATATTAAATTATTAAAATAAGTCTTTCACCACGCAACTGCTTTTCTTCTGTCAGTACAAAAGCGAAATATTATCAGGAAGTTTTTCTTTTAATTATAATTATGTTTCTTAATCCACTTCGCATAAAATTCTCCCACAGAAAATTTCATCTAAATATCGTCAACAGCAGAATAAATAGTTACAATGTAGCATCGCAGATACATGGAATATGTCAACGGAAATATCTCACTGATCGAAACGTAGGTGAAACCAGTTTTCTCTTTATATGATAATATGATCCTTGAAACTGGTAAACTACTTTATTTCTCTCTCTTCATATAACGATATTTGCTTTTATTTTTCAGTTACATTTAAGCATTCCATAAGCCTATTAAAATGTTTCTTTCATCTTTAATAGAATTTATTAGATTTCTTGATTTCTTTCTGCATTAGATAAAATTGAATACGAAGAAATAAAATCAAATCTATGATCACCATAGTAACAGCTACCCCAGTTTGGACGGACAGAGAACATTAAAATGAAATATCTATTTTTAAAATAAGTTTTGATAAGAGCAGCTTTCGAAAATTTGAAATTCTAGTTTCTGGATAGTATTAAAAAAATTGAATATTTGAAGACTTTATGTCGATCAATCAATCATTCAATCAATCACTCAGCTTATCAATTTATTTTCTCACTTAATCTTTCTTTAGTGATATATAGTGATATATATAAGAATATCTATATTTATATGTAAGACACTTCTCACATCAGACTCACGTCTATATGCGTAAAAATGTATGTATGAAAGTATGCATTTGTTGTTTCAAGCATAAGAGCAATGTCTCGATTTTCAGAGCGGTCAATATATTAAATTATTTTTAGTATTATAAAGAAAAGTTTGCATGCAGTTTAGAAGAGTTGCCAGTGATTGTTTATGTCAGAGTGAATTTACACTACAGATTACTTTAGCTATAAATATTCACGCATTGCGAAATTAATAGAAATGATGAAGATCACGTCTTTTTCATGAATAAAATGAAAACATGCATTTTCTTAAGATACTACGTAGTGTCTTCAAACTGTTCCTTCGTGATTGCCAAGCGAACATCTTGACCATTTGACTATCTCGGTCACGAATGTGTTTTGTGGAGAAATATTGATACATGTGTGTATGTGTGTGTATTAAGATTACTTCTAGCTATATATATATATATATATATATATATATATATATATATATATATATATATATATATATATATATGATGGCTTCCCCCTCGTTATCGAGTATGGCCATTGCACGAGGATTAACTGTTAACGGTGCTGTGATCGAACGTGACTTTTTAGCCCAGCTAAAGATCTACAATGTCTCGTACAGAATTAGCAGCTAAAACCTTTACCAGTTATAGCCGGTTCTAGTTGTAACTGGCCTTCATGTACCCTTGCATGTCGTGTAAGTTCTCCCACCGAATTACACTCCCTTCCACATGCCTGACAGATATGATTAGTATGGTGTGAAGCACCACCACCAACGGCCTGGTTGTCAATCATCGATCTCGCTTTATGACTACGAAGATAACTCTTGAGTCCAGCTTTACTGAGGCAGGGTCTTGCACAGAGACTGCATGTCAGCATCATAGGAATTCCCTTACCATCTGGAAGTGCAACAGCGATGCACTTACTGAATCCCTCCTTACTTTCTCATGCACAACTCGAGATTTCTCAAAAGAAGCTGTCCCTTCGTATACAATCCTTCTCCAGCTGCTACTGTCGACAGCCATGCCCTCCCATTTGTCAGGAGACGAAGGGAATGCAGCACTCAATAGAGGATGAACCCCCACCTCCCAGCAATCAGGCATGAAAGGCTCTCTTTCAATATAAAAAGGTATCTTGACTTCTTAAAAAATGTCATGGATTCTCTTTTAAGATAAATAACCATAGATTTTACCACCTTAGAGACATCAATTAATTCAATTAAAAACAGTCCCAAAATAGCTACAGTTCTCAAAGAAATTGTAGCTGCTTTTGGGACAACGACAGAGAAAAGGAAAACAAGAGAAGAGAAAAGGTATGTGTGTATGTTTTCGTGAGTGTATATGTGGCTGTGTGCATGTGTAAGTATGGATGTATATAAGGATAAAGAAATTGTTAGAATAAAGTTATTGTATCTAGGTCAAATTCCTTCTTTCAATACAAGACTGAGCAGTCACCTTGGTATGACTGATTGCAGTTAAAGGTACACACACACACGCACGCACACACACTTACAGACACATACACACACACACACACACGCACACACATTTATACTTCTAATCTTATTTCAGTAAGGCATTGAAAACTGCTCTTATATTATGAAACAAATAAGTAAAGAAATATTTTCCAAAATTTTAATTTTTAATTTAGATTTAGTTATAAAAATACATCTTTAAACACCTAAAACCATTCTTTTTCGGCTTTAGAATTACTGAATATATATTCAAATGTTTTTCAATAAATCGAACCTTTGTACTTTTGTATGTTTTCCTATATTTTTAGTCATTCTTTGGAATTACTTTATAGAAATGAGGCAAAATTGGTAAGTTGGTTTAAGTGAACAATTTTTAAATTCTTTTTATTCTCTCCCTACTTGTTTGAAATCATTACGAAAAACGAACTTTTAAATTTGAAAAGTGTATCTATAAAGCGAAATTTTCAGTCATTTGTTTAAACTTTCTCTAACTCGTCAAATTCAATTACATGAAATAGATGGGTTTTGAAATTTAAATTCGGTAATTTTCTAAGATTTTATTTCTTGTGTATAAGGGGTCCACCGAACTTGAAGTGCCCCGGGACACTCATAGTTTGAATCCGGTCCTGGCCACATGCACATTAATTTCATAAGGGAGGTAACAGAGCTGACGCTAAGATTTATAGACCTGTCTATCTAACTTCCTATGTCAGCAAAGTCATGGAGCACATTGCCAGGCATACGGATGGTTTGTCCAGACTGATACCGAAGCACTGCGAGTCATTCGAAGATACGTTAATCGCAGCATTTTTTAAATATAATGTTGAATGTGGTACGCGAATTAATGGTAACCCTAGAAGACATTAAACGAAATACGGCAAAGGAAAAAAATCATACCAGAAATGAAAAGATTACTGTAGTCAGGAAAAGTAAGTAGGAACAGGATTGGTGCAAGACGTGAACCCATACTCAATTTTTGATGGCATACTGAGGCATGCACAGAGAGTAGTAATATCTGAAACATTGCAAAAGAAAATATTGAGAGGATTTGCTGTTGGACAGCCTAGAATTTCGAGGATAAAATCTTTAATGCGTAGCTGCGTGTACTGACAAAACATGGCAGTAGAGGATGTGCTCTAGTGGCAAAGTTATCGACGATAAAAGATAAACCTTGACCAAAAGTAAATGTTCCGTGGTCGAGACTACAGATCGATTTCGCTGGTCCCTAAAACGGTTCATATTACTTAGTGCTAAACGGCCAGAAATTTGTAAGTGTAAAAAGCCAGCCTCCTCAACTGCGACAAATTTTCTAAATGAACTGTTTGCGAGATTTGGTATGCCAGACGCGATAGTGGCTGACAATGGAACACAATTAGAGTCTTTTGTGTTTAAAAAGTTTTGTAAATCGTTCGCTGTGCTATACTTGGTAAAAGGACGAAAAAGGTTATACATGAACCAACTAAAATAAAGATTCGTTGAGAGCGAAACCAAGAGAATGGGAGAAGTAATGGAATGGTTATATGATACTTTTCAAGTACCAACGCTACAAAAAACAATTGAACCCTGACACCCAATCGTAAAAAAGAAAATGTACGGTGTTCCTGGAAGTGGATGGCAAACGAAAAAGTAACTGTATAACAAGGTTATACATTAACCAACTAAAATAACCTGGTGAGAACAGCTTTTCAGCATTTTTAGACGACTTCATCTTCATTAATTGCAGAATTTGTTGTAATAGTAATTGTTGTTGTTGTTACTTCTGCCGTCGTTCTTGCAGTTGTAGCTGCTGGTGTTGTGGTTCTTTCAGTTGTTGTTGTTGCTGTTTTTTCTAAGTCGAGCAATTTTTCCATGAGTTTACAATTTTGTGTACTATAAACTTCGCACAAGAACTTTTGTGAGTTTCGTAACTGCTTGTAAGTTTGTTAATTCCTAGTCGCCAGTGTTGCAATCGTCTGTCGGACCGTTACAAAGTCCACTCCGATTTAGCAGTATAGTTAGTTAGACAAGTAAGAGCACGACTATCTATAACTGCCAAATTGGTACTCTCTCCTGACACTGATGGACAGTATTTATAACGCCTATCACGTAGGACAGTTCTATCACTATTTCTATTATCCCCATAACATTTATATACTGTTGTTTTTAATCTTTCAAATTTTACCTTTGAAAGATTTCTTGTGTGTGTACATACGTGCATACGTGTGTGTGCATACATATATGCATGTGTGTGTGTGTGTGTGTGTGTGTGTGTGTTTCGTAAAGTCATTGCGAAGAGACGCGGGGATATATCCTTCGAATAGTGGTCACCTATATTCGTATATCTCATAACTAGTCCTTTAACTTCTGGTAAGTTGTGTCGCATTGTGTCTGAATTTCTATCCTTTCTAAATACCTTATTTACGATAGGTTAGATCCTATTTTCTGAAATACCTTTCTGTTCTAACTTACGCTCGAACACTCTTAATGCTTTATATGTTTTGACATACATTTTACATTTTATGAAATAATTTTAAATGATTTCCTTCAACCATGCCAATACAAAGTAGAGTTACGATGATAGAGTGACGAAGAACTGTGAAAAGGCAAGCATTATATCTATTTGGAACAACATTTTATACAACGTTAAAAGCTGAATACAATTTAACATACCCTTTGAAGCTTTAAGGATGTATATTCCTGGGTTCTTTAAACTCCGATACATATTCAAGGAAGTTCTGCTGATGTAAAAAACTTAAACCTACTTCCATATTAACCATCCATGAATCTTCCTGGTATAAAATGAATCTTCCTGAACTATAAAATTGGGGCCAGTTTCCAGTTTTCCAACTTTAAGTGACTGGTGCTTATTTATTTGAAGTTTATTTACTTCATGTTTTTTCTTCTAATAGTTCTGCTATTAGCAATCCTCTCTGTCAATTTCCCTATATTTTTTCTTCTATCGTTTATTTCAAAATGCTTAATGGTAGATGCTGGTGCTTTTTGCTCATCTGATGTTGTCATTCTCCTAGTGATAAATATTTAATCAATTGGGGAGAACTGAGAGATACCAAACATTGATCCATAATTATGAAATTGAATCTAAGCTTCATTCTACATTAAGTTATTCACTGCCAAAGATACGCATCTTGCACTAATTT
>NC_142936.1:61558016-61603016 GCF_046866305.1 Octopus bimaculoides | reverse complement strand
CTGGCCAATGGCGAACTTAAGTGAAATTATGGTATTTTGAGGTTCTTGATTAGCCCCACTTTTAACAAAGCTTTAAACGTAATAATCCGTGGGATTTAAATCTGGCGTTTTCAGAAAATACAGATTTGATGTTACATGATCGAAATGATTGTTTGACATATATTCTTTGGCTTTGTGAAATAATGTTGAAGCTCAGTGAAACACGCATGGCCTTCCACTACACACTTCACGAATTTAGGGCTTAATAGTCTATAGCATCTCAATGTATCTGGCAGCATTAAATCCCAAACGTTGTGGAAAGATATGAGGTGGCATAATGACCCTCGTTACTCACTATTCGCAGCTAATTGAAACTTAGTGTGCAATACTCTGAGCACATTTATTGGTTTTGGTTCAAATGTTTATTTCTGAAGAAGAACGAATGCGTGCCATGTTTGTAAAGGCTCTTAAGGCTGTTAAGAAACCGTTTGGCAAAGATCAAATGGTTTTCCTATGCTACTGCAGACGTGGGTTAAAGCTCTCGTCAATACAGACAACTAGCATCGAATATTTCCTCCTCCACAGTTCTGAGAACCTACTTTAAAATCTGGTATTCTTTGGCTATTGCCCTCATTGATTTTCTACTGTCATCATCAACAATATTTTGAAATACTTGAAGGAATTGTTACGTCCTTATAGTGTCCGAACCCGCAGAATATTTCATCATATCTATATACAGACATACATGTATATATGTACATTCATATATGTATGCAAATCTATTTATCTATCTATCTATCTATCTATATATATATATATATATATATATATATATATATATATATATATATATATATATATATACATACACACACATATATATTCTTAATATCTTTCAATTTAGTGTATTTTAGACAGTGAATGTAAGTTAATTATTCAGTTAATTTATTTAATCACCATTTATTAATTGATCACAAATAGATACTACAAAATGCATTTCTACTCAGTAATGGATTTTTTATTTGTATTATTTCTTAACTCCCAATTACTGTATAGATATAATGACTATAACGAATGTTCATGTTTTTAAATATATTTAATATTTTTTGCATTAAATATAATGGCTTATATATTTTAGCCGTGTTTTATGAATATGTGTGTGTATTTGCGTGTGTATACGTGCTTGTGTGTTTTTATACCCATGTATACACAAACAACACAAACAGATACAGATATCTATGTAGATGTACATAGGTAAATGTGTATTTACACAGTTATATATACCTGACTGTATGAAGGAGTGAAACAGGTAATATGTAAGCTACAGGTAATATGTATAGCTACATATGTTTCTTAAGAGCCCAAGCTCATTACATTAAATATTACGCAAGTAAATCTCCACATCATAGCTAGTCATCAGGCTCAAATTGACTCAAATTGATTAGTTAGTGCTCTATTAATGTTATTACTGCTACTCACATCCGGATTTAATAACTTTCTATTGTTAAGGCGAAGAATAATCCCGGGATATTACTTGTTCCTCTCCTTTATTGTGTATTGTATTAGCATTTTGAGCAGCCTTAGTAGCAAACAGTGAGTTGTCTAAAAATTATCAGCTTAAAGAAATTCCTTGTCACTTGAAGATGGGAAAAAGTGTGTAAGTTAAGATGCCAATAAATTATCTTATCGTATATTGTCCACTTTTCTCCTCTGTACTAGCCGCCTACTGCTTCATGCTTACAACTTCCTACTCTCGAGTCCTTGTGTATGTATATGTGTCTGTATGTATAATATATATATATGTGTGTACAATATGCTGGCAGTGCCCCAACATTACACAGCGGTGGGGCTAAAAGTTATAAAAGAATAAAAGCATATACATTATAAATGTATATATTATACGACCAATCCCACACACCTACTCACACTCAGACACACACTCACATATGTGTGTGTTTGTGTCTGAGTGTGTGTGTGTGTGTATGTGTGTGTGTGTGTGTGTGTGTGTGTGTGTGTGTGTGTGTGTGTGTGTGTATTCCTGAACTTATCGTGAACCATCTCTTACGGACGCGTTTATTGATTTCTTTTATTTAAGTATCTTTAATACGTCTAGTTTGTTTCTGTTAAGTTTTTTGAAGTAAAGGTAAATGGTAAAATCTCATTAAACGTTACCAATATCATCTGTTTATCATGACTGATAAATGTTTAAATCAACATTAACCTCAGTCTAGTTTATATTAAAAATTAAAATGATTTGACAGTTATACGGTCCAAGTTGAAAACAATTCAAACATTTTTCTGATAATTGATCATTCTTTTTATGACAAGATACTGATAACTGTGGAAAGGTATGATGTTTTCATTTTACTTATCTGTTTTGGGTGACTTTTGACAATAATTACGTATTTATAACTAAAACGTAGTGTTTCTTTCTGTAAAGAACTTCATTTTAAGTTAGCTAAATGGAAGTTCTCATTAAAGATTAAGTCAAATAACAAAGGCATTAATATAATACATGTGAAGTAATATACAGTAGCTTCTAGTTATGTCTCTTGCAGACATATATCGACTTTGTATTCCATAATGACGCTGGTTTATATTAGTGGTTTACTGCCAAAGTAAATGCGTCTACTGCATTGATTTTGTATTTCCACATAAAAACACAAACATAAGTTCTATATAGGTAAACTGTTCAATTACGACTCCTCATATACCTATATATATGTGTGTGTGTGTGTGTGTGTGTGTGTGTGTGTGTGTGTGTGTGTGTGTGTGTGTGTGTACAACATCACATACTTACACACATATATACACTCACATACAGACATATATACACATGCATATACACACACACAAACACATATATATACACACATACACGCACATATACAGATAGATAGATAGATAGATAGATAGATAGATAGATAGATAGATAGATAGATAGATATGCAGTTAAATTTTTAAGTTCTTTTCTTCCCTCTCAATCAAACTGTTTAAACCAGGTGTATTCTTGTTTTAAGATTTCATCGTGATGATCTTATAAAAAGTACAGTTAAAATATTTCATAGCAATCTAACATCTCGTATATTGATTATTTTTCCTTTAGTTTCTGGGATTCTCTTTCAAAAGGTATTTTGTAGTGTTTCATCTTATTAAAATTTATATACGTGATAACGTTCTTGTTGAATATTTCTTTAACTTTTGGCCTACATAAATATGATGTTTATTTCCAATATTCACTCATTTTAAACTAAGGTCATATAGATAGAAATGGAAAGAGTCTGGAGTGCACCTTAAATAAGAGGACACGTAACACATATGCACAGAGCTTTAATTATACTGCGGTCTTGGATTCTTCTCTAAATTTTCTATTGAATAAATATCAGAAATGCTTTACCTCACGCAAAACTGCAGAAGCTACTCAGAGGTTTTGCAAGCTCTTCTATTGAATATGGAATTTCGAAAACTCTTTCGAAAGATACCTTTTAAGGTCTAGCCACTGACCACATAGGACACAGCCAGTTCCAGCGACAACACAACAGTAGCCTCATGGAGACTCATCAACTTTGTCCAAAAGCATTCGACGACCTCCATCTCCACCGCCACCATTCGTCCTAACGTCAACATCATCTCTCTACGTACACAGCAACCAGCAACACTTGCACAGGTTCTACCACAACACTGTTTGTGAATTACTTCACCATGGTTAGCAGCAAATACAACCTGCGAGAACTTTTGTACCAAGTGACCGGCAGCAGCATCGTTACCACAACTTTTTGTACGACATGTACCTCAACCGGCTCTGCATTACAGCCACAACTTCTTGATGCAGACAGCATTTCAACTATCGGGTACATTGACTACGAACCGGTATTTATCATCCTTGTGTCTGAACACTCTTCTAACTTCATACTATAGACTCTTTCAATGCTCTGTACTTAACGCACACGCATATCCATGGCTATGCATACACACACTTTGTTCTCATAACGGCCTGTCTATTGTGTATACATGACTCACCACAGATACACATGTTAACCTATCAATAAAATCTTCTCTTAAACATTTTACCCTGTTGTGTCTCTCTTTTCCTACTGGCACTTATACGCATTTATTTTCTTCATATTTATTGTATCGACCGTGTGATGTACTAAGGAGCCATTCTCGTCACCTCACTTCGCACGGTCGTTTACAAATGGTGACTCCGACCAAGGAAAAGGATTTCGGCAGCCACAAAGCTTTATCGTTGTAGATGCCTCACTTGAACTACTGAATGGCAGTTTTCGCTTGCATTCTCAACCAAAAACTATCAATGGCCCGACGTCAGGATATCTTCTCTCGTTCAAGTGAACCTATAGAATTCAGGTTCTTCGCCTCGAACTCGTACCTAGAAGAGTATGCATTTTTCTTACAAGGAAAATACACGGTATTCTTTTAAATATTCTCCTGTTGAATAACGTTTGTTACTAGTAAATATACCAAATGCACCTACGGAAGAACACTTCAAGCAAGTCGACCATCAACTTCCAGCCATCGTTCCTGTTTACCACAATATTAGGATTGCCTCACGTGGTAAAACACAACATTACCAGTTCGCCCGCCATTTGTTGACGGTTTCTTAAACAACAACAACAGAAAAAAAAGAGAAGCACACAAACCAATTTTTTTTCTTTTTCAGCGGACTGCAACACAAGTTTAGCGACTAAAAAAGAGAAAAAGAATTTTTTTCATTGCTGCACACAGTACACATAAAAAAAAATCAAAAATTTTGTTAAGTAAATTTTTTCTTTCGCTCACACGTTACTGTTCCAGCAACACTTTGTTAGTTTTCTTTGATCCTTTTCTTTTTCCTACTCTGTAAAGAAACAAACTGAGTCTTCCCCACTTACCAGCGTAATCTGGTGACGTCACGCTTTGGTTCGCCCAGTTAGACGCTTATTTTTCGGCCCATGCGGTGCCTCACGAACAGCAACTAAGTCTTTTGTACTGTGGGATGCCTGCCCCTCTTGCACGCTCAGTGAGAGATCTTATCACTGACCCACATCCGGAAGCGACTTATGCTGAGGTTCTCCGACGGAACACCCAATCTGCCAACAGCAAATTCCAGACGCTGATGAAGGATGAGCACCTGGGAGACAGGACCCCATCTGAGTTTCTTCGTCGTTTACGTGAACTCAGTGACACATCGCCTGAGGACAATTCTCTGCTCCGAAAACTACTTTTCTCTCGGCTGCTGCCGAATGTCCAATCCACACTGGCCACAGCGGTCGATTCGAATTCGCTCGACCAGTTAGCCGCCAGGGTGGACAAGATTATTGAGTTCACTGTGCAGCCTTCACCTCATCATACCTGTTCAGACACCGTAGTAGCTTCCTCTACTACCGCTATGTCCACTCCCTCGTCACATGACGACATTTTGGAGAGAGTCAGTGCACGTCGCATGGACACATTGTGGCAAGAACACGCCAGCTCTCGACGTCCTCGCAGCAGAAGCCGTTCTAAGTCACGGTCGACTAGGTCTACTCGAACGGGTTCGAATCTCTGCTGGTATCATGCCACTTTCAAGGAGAAATCCCGTCGTTGCATCCAACCATGTTCGTTCCAGTTGTCGGGAAACTAGTTACGGAAGATTTGAGCACGTCAGACTCTTCCCTCAAATTCTCATCTAATCGTGCATTTTTTGTTAAGGATCGTGTGTCTAGCAAAACATTTATGGTTAACACTGCATCCAGCTGTTCTATTTGGCCTTTGCGTTTTACTTCAGACAAGCCGAAGCAATCTGCCATCAATCTGCACGCGGTAAATCTATCCCCGATAAAAACTTACGGTCAGGTCTCATTACACCTAGATCTCAACCTTCGAAGGGATTTTAGGTGGGTTTTTGTTATAGCAGATCTACCATATCCCATTCTGGGCGTGGACTTCTTAAACCATTTTCACTTATTAGTAGATGTCAGGCGACAGAGACTCGTGGACGATTCTACGTCTTTCTTCACGCCTACTCGTGTTACTACTAATGCTGTTTTGAGTCCGTCACTTTTTGTCGCTACTGCTGGTGACCAGTTCCACTCTCGTTTAGCTTCTTTCCAAGAGCTGGTGGATTCGACTTTCAAATCAGTGAAAGTCACACACTCAACTCGCCATTATATCACTACTTCCGGACCACCCGCTTTTTCGCGTCCACGGCGACTCGCTCCTGATCGGCTCAAAAAGGCTCGTTCTGAGTTCGAACATATGCTTCAACTCGGCCTTATTCGCCCCTCCACCAGCCCTTGGGCATCTTCTCTACATTTGGCAAGGAAAGGGGATTCAGAATTTCGCCCGGTGTGGGGTTACAGACGTTTAAATGCGGTCACTGTTCCCGATCGCTATCCTATAAGGATTCTTCAGGATTTTTCTTCGAACTTGCATGGTTGTACCATTTTTTCCAAAGTTGACCTCATCCGGGCTTATCATCAGATTCCAATGATCCCTGATGACATTCCCAAAACTGCCGTTACCACCCCCTTTGGAAGTTTCGAATTCCTGTTTATGAGCTTCGGTTTGCGGAATGCAATGAGTACATTCCAGAGGTTTATCGGTGAAGTAGTCCGTGGACTTGATTTTGTGTTCGCTTACGTCGATGATTTGCTTATAGCTAGCGACACGCGTGAAAATCATCTCCAGCACTTATCTCTGCTTTTTTCAATTAAGATTAAGTTGAATTAGGTACGTAAGTTGAAGCATGAAGTCAGTCTGCTATTATCCGTACAGCTCGAAGGTGGATAAAATAAGCCGCTGCATTACTACTTGATATCCTGTTGCTTATTTTGATTGCGTGTGTGTGTGTGTGTGTGTGTGTGTGTGTGTGTGCGTGTGTGTGCGTGTGTGTGTGTGTGTGTGAGTCAGTGTGTGTGCGTGTGTGTGTGTGTATGTACTCGCGCGCACACACACACGCACATATATCAATCTGTACATAATATGGATATACAGATATCATTTCCTTACGTTAGATGTTTAAGAAAGAAGGATATGCCCCAATTAACTGGATAGTCATTTCCTATTCATTTAGATTTACTTATCGAGTGATGTACTGTGTATTTGTTTATATGAAACAATTCTGTATATTCCCTAACATTCGATGTGATTATCCTGATCTGGATTATTTCAGAGTACTAATAAGGTACATGCCCGGAGTACATCTGCGTGCGTTGATATGTCACTGATTACTTATGTACTCTAAAACTAAAAATATAACTTGTGGATGTGAATTCATGATGGAAGTTATACCTACGTATAAAATATTTTAACTCCAAGAAGGGTTATTAAGCGTTGTTAAACGACTTTTTGAATTTACTTATAAGCTTTCTTTATTCGTGTATGCGTGAGTGTGTTTGTGTGTGCGTGTGTCTGTGGATGTGTCAATGTACCTGTATGTGCGTGTGAGTGTGTGTGAGGGCGACAGTTGGAGGAGAGTAATTGTTTTACGTTGTCCGTGTTTGTGCGCGCGCGTCGTATATGTATGTGTTGTCTTAAGTTGAGCGATTTTCATTAATCGCCTCATCTTTTTACAATGTGAATCACAGGCTTAATATTTACATTGAAATCTTGTACTGCAACAAAGTCGGAATGAAGAATGTTTTAAAATGCCTATACGTTCCTTGGTGGCGTTTTAGTTGTATTGTTTCACCTTACGTTTAGATTAATTGCACATGCTTCTAATTGAATTCTTGTTCAATTTTATAAATATGAATCAGAAATATTTGCCTCGTTGTTTTAGTCGGCATTCTTGTAATTCTAATTTTATTTGACAGAGAAATATGAAGCTGTTGCTGCTTATGTCAGCATCGTTTACATTTCTACATTTCTCGGTTTCTCTTCCAATATGTAATACATTGAGATATCTGAGACACACTAGAATACAGTAAGAGCACAAATGATTTCTACAGAGGCATCCTTTTAATATGATTTAATATGATTAGCTTATATCGTTGAAATAATTAGCACTGTCATCATCACCATGATACATTATCTCCGTCCATCTAACAATGGATCAATTGATATGATATGGCACATGACAAACGAAAGGCCTGCATGCCGAAAGTAAGATAGTTTAACTATAAATATATTACATAGATTAAAGAACTCGGTAACTGCTATTAACAGTGAAAATTTTGTGATAATGCAATTACTGTCGACAAAGAAATGTAAATATAAGCATAAGAATATTTAGATTCGTAATGAAGTTACACAGATTTGGTTCAGTGGTACACGGCGAATAACGCATCAGTAAATTGACTTTTTTGTCACGAAACAGATTTACAGTAAATGAACCTAAATAGATTCTGAATACGAAATATCGGATTATTATTGATAGATAAGAACGAATGTCACATATTATAAATGTACGACTTTGTACGTAATTAAATGACATATTCTGAAAAAACATGCATACATACATATATATATATACATCTATATATACACGTAGATGCAGATATGTACATATATATATATATATATATATATATATATATATATATATATATATATATATATATATATATATATATATATATATATATATATATATATATATATATATAAATATATATACAAGAATAAGGGCAGAGAATCGTCAATTAATAATAGAATTAATAATTAACAATTCTGCCAAGTAGTTCAGTATGAAAAAAACCTTTATCGGTAAGACTATTTATCATTATAAATATACAGGGATTAGCAATTGAGTTGCTTCTCCAACATACTGAAAATTTAGAAATAGCTATTTCTAAATTTTCAGTATGTTGGAGAAGCAACTCAATTGCTAATCCCTGTATATATATAAATATATATATATATATATATATATATATATATATATGTATACATGCATATGCTCATATATCATTTGTATTATTATATCTATCTATCTGTCTATCTATCTATCTATCTATCTATCTATCTATCTATCTATCTATCGATATATATATATATACATATAAACAACTCTGAAATTACCTGTAGACATATCTTTATTGAATGTATTTAAACACACAGCTAATCTGTTAGTTATATACATTGAGAAAGAAAGGTGAAAGGGAGAATTCGTAATGTTAATGTTTCGCATATTTAGGTCTAGACTTCATGGTATGTTGGAACGAAGAGCAGTTGCCTTTTATTTAGGAATTTCAGATGCATAAATTCAATGCCAATTTATCATAAAATTTTTAACATGATATGCAACAAAATAGACTTGGCCATTGGATGTTAAGTATTTTTTTAAGAATAACATTCCAGTATAAGTGGTGAGATATAAACTTTCCCAATTAAGTCGACACCGTTTAAAATGAGGCGAATTCATCTCTAGCGATTTCGGCAATGCATGAAACATAAGCTACATTGAGTTGTAGTTTTTTAATATTTGTGTCACAAAAAATTTCGTTATCTCTATTCAACAAAATCCTGCATAAATGTTGTCTGGATGGTTGGCAAGTTGGGTGGCTGGCTGACTGGTTGATTTTTCAAATTACAGTTGAGAGAGAGAGAGACAGACAGACAGACAGACAGACAGACTTAAAGAGTGATACAAAGTTAACAAAAGGTGCACGATTAGGGTCTTATAACATTCTGAAAATAATAGATTTGTATGGGATCTTGCAGAGACAGGCTTTCGATGGAGCAGACTGCGATTATATTCTTTAATCTTTTAAATTTTACATGTTTCAATGATTGGACTGCGGCCATGCTGAGGCACCGCTTTAAAAAATTTTGCGTGAATGAATCAACGGCCCCAGAATATATTTTAATTTATTTAAGCCAAGTACTTATTCTATGGGCATCTTTTGCCGAAACGCTGTGTTACGGGGAATTAAACACGGCAACACTGGTTGTTAAGCTGAATTACAATTATTGTGTGAATGTCATATTTCTTGATATTACGGATGGGGTAAAAAGTATACATCCAAAGTTATTGGTCATCTAACGAGTATCACATTGGTTTACTACATGAATATTTGGTATGTTGAGTCACGACAATTTTCATTGTTTTTAAGATCGGTGTCAATACCGTCATATTTATTGATACATATTTTACATGCGAATGGAAAGAAGTAAAGTTATACCTCATATTCAATTACTGAACATTTTTCACAATCATGCATGAGGGGCAACAAACTGCATGGCTCTGCTTGATGTATTATTTTGTAATCAATAGCTTATTAGCATTAAGGGATTTTAATACTTAAAGATAATCAAACGTTTTCTTCGTTATGACTTCACGTTTGTACTTGTGAAATTCCTTTTCTGAATATGATTAATAAATATGATAATCTGAAATAGTATTATAACAATCACCATCATAGTCCATGTTGATTCTTGGTTTCCACGCAGTTTTTGAACGCTTTTTTCTTTGTTTTTAATGCCACTCAGTTCAATGTCATCTCTGTGATATTCCTTCCTTCTTCTGCCTGTCTTTATTATATGATCCGCCAGTGGCCTACCTTTTTTAACTCTTTGAGTTCCGCTCTAAGGGTTTCTCTGCGAAATACTCCCCAAGATGTCTTAACGTATGGCTATCTGTTGGCTGTGTTGCTCAAAATTTCTGGTGGTATTTCTGAGGAGGTTACTAAGGCACCTATTAGTGAATGTGCATGCTTTTCTGAGCATACTTACGTTCATCCGTTCTATATGTCAGTGCTATGTAGAAATGATTTGATATTGCTTCCATCAGTACCTACCAAGTTATTCATAAATGTCATTCATAAGAGTTAAAATTTCCAAATCAGATCAAACTGAATTTAAGTAGAATAAGTCCTATTTGACCAGGTTTTACACTCAGCTTCATCATCAGCCAGTCGTAGGAATGGCAGCCTACCTTTGATCTTCACCGATTTCGAAAACTTGTTTTATAGTATTTAGAAAATAGTGATTTACAGTTTACTCCACTAATACTGAACTGTAGACGAGAATAACCAAAGTGACAGAAATTTGAAAAAGTAAACGATTAGTCAGAGACTCGTATTTTTCTGATGATCATTGCATTTTAACTTAATCTACACAGTTTCAATCCGCTAAGCAGTGCCGTAAGAATTTTGTATTTGATGAATTATTCATTACTTTGCAGTGATATGTTTTACTATATTGCCGTTATGTGTTTCTTACCGCGTAGTGCTACAAATAAACTTCTTTTGATAGACTAGAAGACAGTAAACTTCAACGTTTAATCAGACTGATGCGGAGAAGTTGTATGCGTCTTGTTGTCTACACACGTTCAAATATTTACTTTCACGCTCTGAGTAGTCAACAGACCGCCAACATCTTTTAGCAAAATATATTTTTGTACATGTATATGTGCAAAAGAAGCTGGTGTAGACAAATTTGGAACATTGTTTGCATTATTTCTCACAAAAGATTGAAATCAGCCGATGTATGATACACCCTGTGTTCAATTTTTTTTTAAATATCGTCCGGAGAAAGCATTTATTTATATACTCTAGCTTTGACTAAACGAAGTGAATAACAGGGGCAAATCTACTTCTCTTAGAGGTAGATCAATGTAATGAACAAACTTAGTCACAACACAGCAACAAAATTCAGCACGAATCCTATATTGTTATTTTATCATGTAATTGTTGTTGTGCCGGTGATGAAGTGGCAATGAGCTAGGAAGTGATGTTGTGGTAGTAAAATTTAAGATGTCGTTCTTTAGGAGATATTAATCAAACATTTGTGAAGAAAATCTTTTTTTGTAAACTATTCCAATCTATTTAAATTAGATCTGACTCATCATTTCTATTTGCATTTTACGCAACCATACAGAAGTTTGTAAATTTTTATGAGATCTGCTAAATAAAAGGTACACAGTTTTGAATGAAATCATTCATTGGTGCTAATGTTTGCTTCTTGTAAATTATAAAACTCGAATTCGAAAGTGCATTTGGAATTTTTCCTATTATTCTCCATGACTTTCTGTTTTCTAACTATATGTATATAATTTTGTTTTGTTTCTTACGCATGATCAATTTCCTCTAACAACCAGGGTGACAAAATCATAACAATAGCAAAATCAAATCAATCTTTTAGTTTATAGTATTTTATTTTACTGTGTTATTATATTATTTTTTGCAAAAGAAAATTCTGTAAATTGAGAAAGTCTTCAAGTATTGTTCGTGACAATTCAAATCGGATTGGAAAGCCAGTAGCATTTAAAATAACTATGTTAGGAAAACAAGCACTAACAATAATTACAATATATAGTAACAAATGTTTATCTTACAAATGATATAGCCTGCAATAAAAAAAAAAACATCTTGTTAACATTCAAACTACTTGTTTTGTTATAAGTGCAGCCTGTACTCAATAAGGTAGCTGGACTGTTATATTGAAGAATAATTATTGCTGTCGTTGTTTACAAGCCTTCTTTCAAAACGGATATTTTCAGGTGGATATCACTTCTTAAAGAATAGATATCACTGATTTCTGTCGTTGCTGCTTACTGTGGTCTTTATCCATGATAACTATTGATACTTTCCACTTTCCAAAGCAGGAATCGAGATAATATAAAGCAAAACTGTAAATATTATATTAACATATGAGTGCGTGCAAAAACACGTGTGGGTGTGTGTGTGTGTGTGTGTGTGTGTGTGTGTGTGCATATATACAAATATATATATATATATATATATATAAATATATGTGGGTATATATATATATATATGTATATATATATATATGTATATATATATATATATATATATATATATATATATATATATATATATATATATATATATATATATATATATATATATATACATACATGTACATATATATGTGTGTAGATAGATAGATAGATAGATAGATAGATACCAGGCAGACGCATAGAAAAATGCCTGTAAATGCATATTTATGTTCTTGCTCGATACCTGAGTCACGATGCAGAATGATGTCGAAAGATGGAGAAAGGACTACCAAACTTCAAACGGTGCTGGGTAAATGCCTTTAAAGTACAACTCTGCGATGATCGTAGAGAAATTAAGAGCATATGGATCGAACACAAGTACACATGCGCCCATACACACTATTATAATGATATCTGTTATATGTTGATCGTGTATGTATGTATATATTTGTATATATATACGTATATAAATGTGTATATATACACGCCCACACGCGCGAACACACACATACACACACACACACAAACATACATATGTGTATATATATATATATATATAGGAAAATGAAAAAAAGCCAGAATGCTGAACTGGAAGCATAATTTAATAAAGATTTTTTTCATTTAATAAAGATTTTTTCTAACCGGTTTTCATTGCGAAGAAGCAAATTATCAAGAAGAAGGAGAATGAAAATGTTTTTTTACAAAGAAGTACAAAATGAAGAAAATAATATATAAAACAATAATATATAAAAAAATAAATATACCCATACATTATATTGTCTTTGAGCTTTTGTAGTTCAATAGTAGTTCATGTATAAATTGGTAGGAAAAATAAGGATGCATGAGAGTTGAGAGTTTTGTTAGGTTTAAAAAAAGGGTTAAAAGTTTGTGTTAAGCAGGAAATGTGGTGTCAAAACAGGAAGTCTGTGTAAGGTGAGACAAGTGTTTTTAGTTAGAGTTATGAACTCTTTTTTTCCAACAGGAAGTTTGTGTCTGTTCATAGAGAGATAAGGTCACTGAGGGGTGTGTGTGTTAAGAAATGGTTGGAATTTCTCTTTGAAAAGATTCTCCTTGTTGATTCTTTCTTGTGTGGAGATTCTGTCTTTACATTGATAGAAAGGGAATATAATGAATTTAGGGTTTTTGTTTCTGGCGCAAGAGTCTATGTGACCACTGAGTGGAATTTGGCGGTATTGAGGGAGGTTTATTTGTTCCTTATGGACAGCTACTCTTCTACGTAAGGGGAGGCTCGTCTGTCCGATATAGAAGTTTTGGCAATCTGCGCAAGTAAGGACATAAATGAGGTTACCCGAGGAACAAGAGAAATTGGTTTTAATTTTAAACCTTGTTCCTCGTTTGAAGGTAAATTCAGAGCCTTCAAGTAGGTAGGGGCAGGTGCCACAATTAGGGCGTGCACATTTTTTTAACTGATGGGGGTGGAAATGGTGTATGTAGTTTGGAATTGGTTAATAATGTTTTCAAAGATTTGTGTTGCCTTTTGCATTTAAGGACATATATATATATATGTATATATATATACATACATACATACATACATACATACATAAAAAGGATAAAAATAGCTGCGAATGTTTTCAAGCGTAATAAACTAAATGCAGAACAAGGTTAGACTCCCTTTGTTGATTATTTGTCATCCAGGTTTCATATTTCCACTTTCATAGGAAATGTATTATCTAGATATGCTGCAATATTTTTATTTTTAGGGAATTTGAAAAACAAGCAAATAATGACATTAACCATTTTTATCATTATGCTTGAGTTAGATTTTCAAGTCATAATAGTTTAAGAGTGTAACTTCATGTCTATTGGTTTGCATATGAAATAAATTAATCCGCGTTAAATGTGAGTTTTGGGGCTGAACATTATCTCGAGGTGGAATTCCTGATGATCAAAACTTGTTTGAATCAACTACTATTTGGTTTTGAATTACTAGTTTTCATACAACCGATCGCTGTTATATACTGTAGAGCTCGGTATAGAAAATCCGTACTTTGCTATATGCAACTTACTTTATCAAATATAGTTTTTTTCAAACGAGTTCTCAAAGGTTCATTTCCGGCTTTCCAAGCAATGCTTCTCCATATTCCATGAAAATGGTTTAATCCAAGTAACTATCACTAAAATCGTTAGATACTTCTGTCGATTCATATAAATTTCAGAAACACTTCGTAACTGACATGTTTCATTCAAGTGTAGTAACAAACTTAGCTGTTTCTCATTAATTCATTCGTTGAGGATTTTAAATAACACCGTATATATCAAACAGGTTTTCACTGGATCAAATGATGCAAATTTGAATGTTTCATAGCTCATCTATGAATCAAGTAACATATATATCATGGAGGAAAAATAATTACAAATCAATATTTCACAGGAATATGTTGCGTAAAATTAATAATCTGTATTCCCATATCTTGTTAAAAATCTAAAATTAAAATTTCGTCAATATCTAGCATAGCATTTCTGTTTTGTGTTTTTTCTTTTATATTTACAGAAAAATCACGCTACTTGATCCAAAATCTAAAGTAGTACATTTAGTTGAAGAAACAACAAACAACGATTGAAGTAAATGAAAAAGCAAAAATTAGCAACGCCTCCTGGGTAAGCATGTTTCTATATCCGGTTTTCTCTAGTGATACAGAACAAAATCTTACAATTTCTTACTCACTTGACTAAAATTGTCTAACACATTCCAAACTGTCTTGTCAGTGTAGTCGTCGTTGTTATCGTCGTGATCATCATCATCATCATCATCATCATCCTCATCATCATCATCATCGTCGTCGTCTTAGTTGTTGTCGTAGTTGTTAAGGTGACCAGCGGACAGAATTTCTATCATGCTGAAAAAGCTGCTTAGTAGCATTTCTTCTGGCCTCTAACTTTCTGAGTTCAAATACCGCTCAGGTCAACTTTGCCTTTTAACCTTTAGCGAAGGATTAAATAAAGTACTCGTCAAAATAATAAACATGAACTTCTCTTAAAATCTCTGGTCCTACCGACCTTGTACCTATAGTAGAAAGGATTATCAATTATTATTATTATTATTATTATTATTATTATTATTATTATTATCGCATTTTATACTACGGTGTCAGCTGTTCACTATCAGTGAACTAAGGTAACACCCCTTATTTTTCGAGCAGTATCCGGAGTATTCGACCGTTTCCAAGCAGTGCTGTTTGCTGCAAATGCTCCACTCATATTGCAACCCCTATCTATTCCATCTACTTCTCAAGATTTTTACTCACTCTTGCCAGGGCTCCGACAATTATTGCTACTACGACCACCTTTACAGCGACCAAAACATCTTAGCCTCCCAAGCTAACCTGTCATATCTATCGACTTTTCTTTCTTCCTTATCGCATAACTTGTCAGCTGGGCATGCTATATCTATGATCCAGCACCGTTTTCTTTCTTTCTCAATTAACACTATGTCTGGTTTCCAATTCTCTAGCTCATGATCACACTAAATCATAAAATCCCATAGGATCTTTGCATTATCATTTTCAGTGATATTTTCGGGAATATGTTCGTACCACTTTTTTTGCTCTGTCAAGTCCATACTTGTTGCAAAGAGTCCAATGGACAATCCTTGCTATGTTGTCACGACGTCTCTTATATGTTTTCTGGGCTAGCGATGTACATTTACAGGTAATATGCCACACGCTTTCATCATTTTGTCCCAAAATTCTGCACTTATCACTTTCTAATGTGTTGTCTATTCTGTATTTCATGCAATTCGTTCTTAATGCTTGTTCTTGAGCAGCACAGATTAGAACCTCCGTTTCCAGTTTTAAATCACTTTTAGTCATCCATAGCCATCTTTTTTTCTTTGCCTGTTTTGTCTTCAACATCTCTATGAAATTGTCCATGCATTCTTTCCTTTATCCACTTATTTACAGTTTCATTCATTTTCAAATGCTTGTACAGTGCTTTATCTTTGCAATCCTCCATCCTAGACAACCCTGACCTTCTTACTTCCAATAATAGTGGTTCAGTGGTATTTTTTACATATTATGCTATGTTGTTTTCCTCTGCTCTAATACTGTGTTCGCATCCAGTCAGTCCTCTCCCCACTCTTTTTCTTGCTACATACACTCTGTCTGTGTCACTTTTGGGGTGGAGTATCCCATATCTAGTCAGAAACTTCCTTGTATTTCTGTCTAAGCTGTTTAGTTCGTCTACTGTCCATGTGATTACTCTTGCTACATATCTAAGGAGTGAAACCGCCCAGGTTTTGATAGCTTCAATCTTATTCCGTCCGTTTAATTTCGACTTAAGGATAAGTCTTAGTCTGTGCAAGTACTCTACCTTAAATTTTTCTGTCATTTCTTTCTCCATCAATTTATCCATTTCCAATATCTCCAAGTACTTATAGCCCGTCTCTTCTTTATAACCTCCCGCAACGGTATCGTTAGCACGTGCATACATTTGATTTTCCCTCTATTATTATTATTATTATTATTATTATTATTATTATTATTATTATTATTATTATTATTATAATTATTGTGCTGCAACTGAGCAGGTATTGCACAGGCTGTAAGCTAGTTGAGGTGTAATATATGAATTATTGGAGAAGAATGGGGAAATAATCTTTGAAAAAACCATGAAGAGATAAATGAAGTAGAATATGCAAATATGATGATAGGTTAATAAACCAATTAATTGAGCCTAAGCAACATTTAAACTACGTATCAGAGGAAATAAATTGGTACGTAGCTACCTGCTTATACTGTATACACGCGCGCGCGCGCGCATATATATATATATATATATATATATATATATATATATATATATATATATATATATATATATATATATATATATATATATATATAATATAATATAATATAATATAATATAATATAAAAATATATATAACAATATATATATAACATAAGATATATATAACATAAATTACGAAAACAAATATAAAGCCTACAATTTGTGTCGACTCCCATACACTAGTTAATTTATATAAATAATTCATACCTATGTATATAAATCACTTCAGAGTATTTATTCAAAGAACAGATAAAATTTTCATGTAAAGACTGGTAAAATACAAAATAGACTGATTAAAAAAATACCTATGTTTAGAAGTGTGAGCGTTAATAATACAAATATATAATAAATACAATAAAAAAACAAATTTCAAATGGATAAAATAATTGAGTAAAGAAAATTTACAACGGTCATAAAATGTTCTTATGGATCTCCCATAATATTAATCGAAAATAATCACTGGATATTTTATTATATAATATCTATACCGATATAATGTGTAAAATATTAAAAAATTATGGTGGAGTAGGAAATATATTTTATTTAAAATTACTATATACTATGACGAAAAAAAATAAATAAATACTGATATATTTAATTCAGGCACTAAATTCAATAAAAAATTTCTAAATAGACAATTCATTCACTCAAAATTTTACTACCAAATACGCCAATATTAAGCAAATGTATAAAGTTACGATTATTATAAAACCACGCCATTTCTTACATAATAATGGTGATCTTAAAAGTAAAAATGGAATTATTGTGCAATCTGATAAAACTGCAAACTTTTATTGATATGAATTTATAAAAATATCTTAAGATCAATTAACTTAGAAGCTAAGAAAATTATGTGTGATTATGATTTTGATGATAGAACAGAGCCTTTTGTGTCTATGACCTCTAGGATAAGTTAAAAAGATCACAAAAAATTCTTCTTTTCTAACCCTAAAGTTAGATTAATTTACTCAAGTAGATCTGACATGAGTCGATTAAGTAAAAATCATTCTAGATAAGTATATACCTACACTCAACAAAAAAATAAAACTTGATCTTTGGTCTAATATCCAGGTTTGATAGAATAAAAAATAAAAATAGAATTAAATTTATACAAATTCATATTAATAACTATTATTCTTCTATTAATCCTATTGTGCTCAATAATACTCTTTTATTTGCTAGAAAAAACTCCAACCTTGGTTTTAAAGAAATTAAAGTAATTTTGGAAGTTCAAAAATCTATTATTTTATTTGATAAGTACTAGGCTAAAAAATATATAAATGATGTTTTTGACATTACCGTGGGATAGGCTGATTCTGCCCACGTTACGGATATAGTAGGAATATACATGTTATTTTATTTTAGTAATGAATTTCCAGATATTAAAAGTGGACTCTATACAGATAGTGCGCTATTTTTGACTTATAGTCAATCAAATAGAAAATTGGATCTGTATATGAAAAAATTCCATAGTTTTTAAAAAAGATTTGGTTTATCTATTTCTATTGTAAATGAACATGTTTCTGTTAATTACTTAGATGTTAATCTGAACCTTGTTACTGGCCAATATAGCCCATATCATAAACCTAACAATAATTTGTAAGATATTAACTTTAATAGTAATCATCCTAAAGCAATTACACGAATTTTAGTTAATAATATTTCGAAGCGTGTTTCATATTTATCTTCTAATGAAGAATCACTGTCCGTTCATTTTGAACCACTGGACGCTAACGCCCTTCTGTATACTTTGATAAAAATGTTGACTTCATTCGGAATTTTTGGCGGGAACAAGAGAGGTGACTGCTGACTAAATCGAGCTAAATATCCTATCAATCCCAGCCACTGACGTTAGTCACCACAGGTTACGAACTGGTAGAATCAAACAAAAATCAGGCACAATCTAATGACAATCGGCCACATTTAGAATATATACATGTACATGTGTGTGTGTGTGTATGTGTGTGTGTGTGTGTGTGTGTGTGTGTATGTGTGTATGTGTGTGTGTGTGTGTGTACTCCGGTTTATTAAACCTCTTCATTTATGCGTATTTCTCCCCCCTTTGCAATACTAAGACTGACTAGTATACACAGAAATAGATGTATGACTCATTATTAATGTCAAATATATGGCTGAGCGTAAACGTTTCTGTAGAGCAGGTTTATGATCAAGCCATGTGCAACTTGTATGTTTTTCTCGGTGTCATCTGTGGATCTCCTTTAACTAGATTTTCTACTCAATGTCGTTGGTCTGGCTCTTTATATTCTGAGTTCAAATGCTACCTGGGTCAACTGTGCATTTTATTCTTTCAGGGTATCAGTCAATTATTAGGGTCCATTGCATCGACTATCTTGTCCCTGAATCTCAATGCTTATAGAAGACACAATTACGAGAGCAAATTATTGTGGTATGAGCATAATTATATAAGTTTTAAGTGAATGTTTCACTTTGAGTGTATTTTCTCACTATCTTTTCTTTTTAATTTTTCCTCACATTGTGCTTAATGTTATTCCTTGTGGCACGCACATTTTGCCATGCAAACTTTGTATCTTACTAATATTCTAGTATATTTTTTGGATTACCACTCTTACATTGACTACATAATTAAATGTTTCCTGCACTCACCAGCATGGCAACTATCAGATAAAACTTATTTTCGAACATTTCCCTTCTCTCAACTGTTTCCACTAACAGACATCGTAGCCAATCAAACATAAAATTCATACCTACCATGAACCTTACGATATTTGCTCAGAATCTGAGTATGATAATATCTTTCACGTTCATATACAATTTGTCTTTCACTATACACAAGCACACATATATCGATAGGATCACGCCTATGAGCAATGATGTCCATTCAACTAAAAATAACAAGCCCCTTGTCACTTTCATTATGTCTATTGATATTTTTAAAAGTACAACTAACCGTTACCATGGTAGAAGAGAACTAACAGAGCATGAAGCGTCAAATAGATTACTATTCAAAATGAAACTGGTTAATGCACTTATCAAAAACAAATCATAAAATGGTACCTGCAATCTATTCGCTGAAGCAAAATGTTTATTTTTTTCACTTATTTTCAATTGTGAATGTTATCTCAAAACAATCAATTAAAGCTCACTTACCAATTAAGTATCTATCAAATTCACAATGTAATAAAATATTTTATTATTTCTTTTATCCCTTTGCTGATTCTAGCTACAGGGCTGCAGCTATACTTTAATCTATTATACGGAGAATAATACATTACTTCAGATTTATTTTATTGAAATTGCAATAGACAAAGGACAAACTCCTGAAATACAAGGGAAAATAACTTCAATTATTTGCTGGATACCTAGAAAGACATCCGTTTGCCGTTACGGCGACAAATGCCTGAGCGCACACACACACTCATTTAAGTGTATGTATATGTAGTGTGTGTGTGTGTGTGTGTGTGTGTGTGTGTGTTTGTAGATATATATAACACATCTGTATGTATATATGTATATATATATATATATATATATATATATATATATATATATATATATATATATATATATATAACATATTTATATATTACATATTATATATGGATCTTCTAATTTCTTCCATTAAATCATACTCGGCTGTTACATTCCAATCTCCACTTAAGCGCAGGAGTGATTGTGTGGTAAGAAGCGTTCTTCTCAACAATATGGTTCTGGGTTCAATCCCACTGCGTGGCACCTTCTGTCTTCTACTATAACCTCGGGCCGACCAAAACCTTGTGAGTGGATTTGGTAGAGGGAAATTGAAAGAAGCCCGTTGTATATAGATATGTTTGTGTGTGTATGTGTGTATGTATGTATTTGTGTGTCTGTGTTCGACCCCATCATTGCTTGACAACAGACGTCGTTGTATTTACGTCCCCGTAACTTAGAGGTTCGGTAAAAGAGACCGATAGCATAAGTACTAGGATTACAAAGACTAAGTCCTATAAAGCTATACGCAACATAATAGACAAACATAACTTTCGCCCACATATATGCACCATACACGTGCACACTTTTAATCATAGGCACACACATACGCACACACACACACATGTGCACACACCACGTTAAAAAGCACACATCAACTACTCCACACAACAGACGTACACATACGTCACAAAACAACTAATGATATTTTTTCCAATCATTAGCCATGTTCGACTGCTGAAATGTACAAATATTTTCATTCTCTGTTTACTTCTTATTCTTTTCTGTTGAAGAGCGTAGGCTCGAAACGTGAAAGATTTTAAAAATTTTCCCGAGCATCAAACTAATATATTTGGTTGGTGTCCATACACCTATCTTCGTCTTTTGTTTATCTATAAATTTCAACTATATTAGTGTGTGTGAGTGTGTATTCATACGTATATATATATATATATATATATATATATATATATTTATATATATATATATATATATATATATATATATATATATATATATATATATATATATATATATATATATATATATATATACGTTACGGAAAAATTTGGATAAGTACTGTTTTTCACTTTGCTAAAGATTTTCTACTATTTGAAAATAACATGTATTCTTGTTTTTTTATATTATTCATTTGGTTCTTTATAGATTATTTTTAATAGATAACTTATTTAACACTAAATTATTTAGAAGTTATAGTTTCATTTCAACATAATATTAGAACTTCGATTTGAATAGTGTTGATATATTTTCGATTATTTTTGATTAATAATATTTGATTAATTATTAATCTTTATAGTTTATAATATCGTTAAAGTTTTTTTTTTTAATCAAAACTTTGTATATATATATAAAGTTTAATCTTTTATTCTTAATAATTTTTTCTTTCATAATTTTTTCATTCATAATTTTTCCATTCATATTTTTTTCATTCATATTTTTTATTATTACGTTTGTAGAAATAAATTATCTTGTATTTTTCTATTATTCAATTGATCTTTAATTATAATTAAATAAACGTCTTTAGCTTTATATAGTATAGCTTTAACTATTACACCGGTTAAATATGTACACTAATTTTATCTTTATTATTATTTTAAACTTAAACTTCGTTCAACTTGTATTTAAAACAATGATAATTTAAACAATGATAATTTATGTAAGATGTTTTTTGTATATAATATACATGTTATTATAATGGATGAAGGGATGATTATTGAATGGTTATTATTTTGATATTATGATATTTTTTAATAATTTTTCTATCTTTATATAATAAGTATTTCATATTAATTCATTTGGTACTTGTTGTTGGTTGAGATATATATATATCTAATTATTGTTCTACTTACGATCTGACGAGTAGCTATATTTTTGAATAGAATTTATTTTCGATAATTTCAATTGATTTTAATCGATTTAAATTTCTTTTCTATTTGAAAATTAGTTATGAAACACGTGTAATCTTTTTATTATATTTTTCTTATGATATTTACTTTACTTTATATTATACTCATTTATTGTGCTTTTAATTATTAATTTTTCTATATGTGATAGTGGATTTTCATCGATGAGTTCTTGAAAATTGGTTATTTTCCCTAAAACTACATATTTTATATATACATATATATATATATATATATATATATATATATATATATATATATATATATATATATATATATATATATATATATATATATATATATATATACACGCACATCACTTGTTGGGACGCATACATTATCAAAAATGTTCCATCTTAATGTTCCCCTTCTCTGTTCTTTACTTCTTCACTTAAAGGCTAATCCCAAACTTCTTACCTATCGGATACTGAGCGTTAAAGACAAACTACTTAGCAATCTTTCCTGACGTATATTATCCCCTTTTATCACCCTTTCCTTTTACACTTATGGCTCATCCTTCAACTTTTTCCGGATTGCACCAGATTTCTAAGCTCACCCACCAGTAACTTCCCACATCATCATTTCACGTCTCATTTTCTCTCTTTCTCAAACTTTCCTCGTATACACACCCCCTCTCAAAAATGCTTCTATTGAATTTCATTTAATTGCATTGCTCATTCGGTTTAGGTTTTTGACATAACAGCTTTTCTATTCAGAATTCTCATTTTCTCATTCCTATTCGTATTTTCTCATTCTTCTTCTAACGATGGCATACGTTGCAAGTAACCATTTGTATTACGGAAAATATACACAGATCTGCACCAAAGAGAAAACTATTCAAGGAACAGCTGTAAAGTATTATCAAAACACCACTTTATGCCTATAACACCGTTGATATACCTACCTGTCTAAATCACATGAACACTATATACACTATATACATCATCCTGGTGCGTACCTATCTACATCTTAACTTTTCGTATTCAGAATACTTCCTAGATTCCTGCTATATATGTGTGTATGTATGTGGGCCTGTGTGTATGCGTGTATGTGTGTACGTGTGTGTGCGTGTTTGTGTATGAGCATGTGTATTTGCGTATGCATACATAACTATAAAGATAGATAGATAGATAGATAGATAGATAGATAGATAGATAGATAGATAGATAGATAGATAGATAGATAGATAGATAGAAAGATTGATAGATAGATTGATAGATAGATAGATAGATAGATAGATAGATAGATAGATAGATAGATAGATAGATAGATAGATAGATAGATAGATAGATAGATAGATAGATAGATAGATGGATGGATATGCATGTATGTATGTATTATATTTACATTATCTTCAATATGTTATATGAATATATTATGAATTGTTCTGACATGAAGAGACTCCTTGTTTGTGTATTTGTTCAGTTATACATATACCAACTCGACCCACACATTGCCAATAACCCATCCTTATTTGGGAAGATCTTGCATCCCTGCACTTAACGTTGATAGTCGGGCACAGGCTCGACCTGAAAGCATATTATATATACCACTTCATTTATGGCATTTCCCATCTTATTACTCACCATTTATATAAATATATATATATTGGTGTGTATGTGTGTAGATAATTATATATATACATATACATACATGCATTCATATACACACACACATACGCACAAATACACACATATATGATCATGTGTGTGTGTGCACCAGTGAGCTGACTGTTTTATGCACACATTGTCGAGGTAAGTAGGTGAAGATTTTTCTTTTGACGTACACAGCATTTACTAACATATTTGCATTTCAGTCAACAGAACGTTTTAAGAATATATATGCAAATAAACTTATATATATATGCGTGTGTGTGTGTGTGTGTGTGTGTGTGTGTGTCTGTGTGTGTGTGTGTGTGTGTGTGCGTGTGCGTGTATGTGTGTGTGTGTGTGTGTGTGTGTATGTATATATATATATGCATGTATCAGGTACCAAATATAATTGACAAGGCCTAGAAGTATTCACTTAAAATCCAACTATTTCTCATATTTACAAAGACTTATAATCTCTAACTTTCATCATGAGAATAGTGAATTAGCTAAATGGAACTACGATGCTCCATCTTCTCCTCTATATATTTTAGCATCTCTGGCGTCAATGAGACTTCATATATCATTTCGAAATATATTTAATGTCAATGAACAATACATTTTTAGTTTATTTTATTTTGTGAGCATATTAGAAATAACACGTTTAATAATTATTTCTTCATAACATTTCACTTGCAACGTACTCGCGCTTCGTATTTCTTAATATATATCTAGTTACATACATATCTTCCTCGCCTAAGCGACTGCTTGCATATATATTTGCTTCTATACGTATTTATGCGTGTGGCTGTCTGTGTGTCTGTGTGTCTGGGTATGTATGCATGTGCATATGTGCCTGTATATATATATATATATATATATATATATATATATATATTAAATATATACTTTTATAAAACAAATTTTACAAAATATATAGTATCTGTTAACAGTCTTAGCCAGAAATTTGTAATATGTTGTAATTTGTTACAATATTTTACGAGACATCTTATGATGTGGTTTATTTTTCCGGGATACCCTATTGAAATGTGCATAGGTTTGGCTTATTGTGGTTGTTTCTGTTATTATAATTGTTGCTGCAATAAAGTATCTTCAATGATTTCGAGCTCTATCCTTTAAGAGACATGTATACATATATATATATATATATATGTGTGTGTGTGTGTGTGTGTGTGTGTGTGTGTGTGTGGGTGTGTGTGTGTGTGTGTGTGCGTGGGTGTGTGTGTAAAATAAACCGCTTGCATTAGATATATAAGATATACGTACATATAGACATGTAAGAAGATATAGACATGCAAAAAAAGGATTAAAAATATTCAGGCGATGAACACTCATGCATAAATTTTAATTTGTGTCAAATATTTTCGTCTCTTTGAAACCGCGACTTTTTCACTGACAAAATTTCGTACTGCATCTGAGAAAGTAACAGTTAGTTCATGATATATATGTATGTATGTATGTATGTATGTATGTATGCATGTATGTAGGTATATGTGTATGTATATATCCATGCATGTGTGCATGTTTATGTGTAAATGCGCATGCCTGCATGCACATATGCATATGTATATATATAAACATGTATGTATGTGTGTATGCATGTATGTATATATGTATGTATGTATGCATGTATGTATGTATGTATGTATGTATGTATGTATGTATGTATGTATGTATGTTAGTGAGCGTACACGTATGTAAGTGTGTAGGCGTGTCTGCATGTGTGTATATGTGTATGTACATGTAAATGTCTGTTTATGTACTGATCTGTATGTCTATTCAAGTGTTGTATATATAAGAGTTACTCCGTCGAATGTTGTATGTATATATTCTCCGAGGTCATGATCTCAGATCAAGTCACTTGCTATGCAAGTACATCTCCGTAAATTGAAAGATTATCTCTATGAAATGTCATATTGTTTTAATCGAAATGAAAATAAAATTTCGTATTGACACTGACCAGCTCTTATGTGCATATAGTATGTTTAATAACATATCTAACATGGAAAGTCACACACACTGTGAGACATATACACACTCATACACTCAAACACATACATTCGCAGACAGATATACAGTCATATACAAACTGTGACGTCATCATCGTCGTTGTCGTCGTGGTTAGAATTAAAAGTAAAGTATAAAAGTGAAACAATATATCACATTACAATATAGATGTCATACTTTCACTTTTATTCTTTGAGTTTCGACGGCATGTGATACGATACCAGTGCCAATGTTGCATTATTTTAATCCCAAAACAATTACGTGCTTTACCATGCAAAATTTGATTTGATTTGGTTGTGCCGTTTGAGAATGCATTGGGAAGAGACAGAGAGACGAAGAATTTTATATAGAGAGAGATGTGTGTGTTTGTGTGTGTGTGTGTGTGTGTGTGTGTGTGTATGTGTGTGTGTGTGTGTGTGTGTGTGTGTGATCATTCATTCGAGTGAAGTGTTTGCCTCGTCGATAGATTTCACATAGTCACCGTCTCATTTATCAGTTTCTCCTGATTAAATAATTACTTAAGTACAACTTTGTCTCGTGTGTCCTTCCATATACATTAATTGTACGTCATCAAGAATCTGTAAATCTTAATTACGGCCCGCTCCACTCACCAATCTAGTCAATCACCTGTGAAACTAAAATACTGGGAGCACCGTTCAAATTCTGAAGCAAATGAACATTTGTTAATCGGACAAATATCATTCAAAAGTAAATGTCAGGGTGCAGATGTGGAAGGAAAGTCGATGTGATCGTGACATTTTGAAATGTGTTGACCCCAAACACTTAAGATTTTACAAAAAAATTGATTACATCATACACATAACTATAGATTTCTTGTGAATAAGTTTGTGATTTTTCAGTTGCATGTTTTAAGAGTTTTTTTAAGAGGATAGTGGTGGGAGTGAGTTTTTGTACAAATTTTGCCACAAATTGTTGGGCTGGAAGACAGGTAGCATGTTGTAGCGTTGGAGAAAGACTGTGCCCATTGTAGGGCTGAGAAAGAAAGGAGGTGCACGCTTTAGGGCTGGGGAAAAGAGGACAGAAAAAAAATGTATACATTGAAGCTGGCGAAAGGGGTGCACGTATTAAATTTGGAAGAAGGATCTTCATACTGTAGGACTGGAAAATTAGACTCACATTTTAGATCAGCGAGAAAGTGTTGCACCTTGTAGGGCAGGGATAATAGAGTGCACAATGTAGGAATGGAAGAACAGGTGCATATTGTGGACCTGAGAGAAGGAGTGTACAATGTAAAACAGACCTAGTGTCTGTTTTAGTGCTGGAAATTTTAGCATTTGTCCTAAACTGAAATTATATAAGATGGCACTTTCCATCTATACTGTACTCCTCTCACTATCAACCACATTAAGGTACGGAGAAATCCGTACATCTGAGAGAACCAAAATACGATTGATTTTTTTTCCTTGCCAAACTCAGATTGAAATAATAACATTCATTAAGCTAATGTTTTCATGTTTTCTGTTCTTCATCACACATCATTTATTATTTATTATTATTATCATTATCATTATTATTATTATTATTATTATTATTATTATTATTATTATTATTATTATTATTATTATTATTATTTAAATACTTTTCGTCGCTGCCTTATGTTGAATAACACTAACTCAACAGTAAAAAATTGTGTTGATATAGTCACCGTGTACTTTCTCTCTGTCATTATCATAGTTTCTCGCGATACTATTGAAGATAATTGTGTTTCAATACTTATGTTATTGCTAGTTTGGTAAAGTCACAGGATGTTATGATTTGCTGAGCTGATATAAAGTATCTGAACGTTATCATCCGTATTTTCCAACATTAGCCTAAAAGATATTGGTTATTCAATTTTCTACTTCATGCGCCCACACTACATTAAGTAGGATATCACTAACTTCCTTCTTTGTTTCGTTCTCGTCATGCCGTCCACGTTGATCTCTTTTCCAATGATTTCAGTAGTATATCGGGTATTTTTGCGGGAGGTATTCTGTGGGAAGAGATTATATCCCTACGTCACTTTTTAGCAATGAAATTTAACCAAATACAACGAAGGAGAGTGTCAGTCACTATACCTACCGAGTACTTTATTTATACATCCTGCACATATGGAAACCAGCTTTTCTCTCGGCAAAATTTGACCTCAGAACTAAGGCAGTTGAGACAAATATCACAAGTTATTCTGTCTCAGCCATGAAGAAGAAATCCCAAAATTGCAGGTCATGCTTTCTACATCCTCTCATTCCTTTATTTGGTTTTTAATGTGAACGAATTTACTTTAGATTTCGGTATGTAATGCACGATACGATTCATAATGCTGGAGCCTAATCTGGTTTCCACAGCGTGTAATTGACTGAGAATACAATACTTTCCCTTGAACAGGACGCCGATCTGTCGCAGAGTTAACTTACCGCCTAATATCGGAACTCATTTTCATCTGTTTGAACTGAAGTAACGTAAAACGAAATGTTTCGCTAAAGAAGAAGTCACGCATCCCCACATAACGTGTGGAAACCCGTGGCCAAGTGAATAATGTGAATAATTTTATTAGATCTACTTTTAAAGTAATGTATACGTATATTTAGCGTATAGTAAGGTGACGAGTTAGCAGAGCCGTTGGAGCGCCGGGAAAAGAACTCGTTGCGTTATTTCTTGCGACTCCTCACATTCTAATTTCAAATCTTGCCCAGATTGACTTTAACATTCATCCTTCGGAGATACTGATTAATGTCTGCAAAAGACAGGAAAACCGTTTAGGCCGTGCCAAGTATTTACTTAAGGCAAAAACGTCTTTACGAATATAGCATGCTTTGGTGATGAAGAAAACTTTGAAAAAGACCAAAATTCTAACATGAATGATAAATGGTTATGTGCAGTTCCTTCTGATGTCCCTTGAGTAATGCACACTAAATTACCTGCAACTGTAATGGTTTTAGAACTTCAGGTTCCGCGTCGAAGCAGTCATCAAAGCAGAAGGCGGTTTCATAAAAGAAAGATTATCGAGAACATTTTGCAGAATTTTTAAAAACTAGATTTGGTCTTTTCAAGAGAAGATTTGTTTTATTAAATTATGAAATATATCCTCAAATACATTTCGCTCCTTGTCGTATCTCTCGGTTGTGAAATATCAATAGACACAGAATCAATATCGCAACAACTCTGGACCAAATTTTTCTTTCAGAATATTTGTTCTAAACCTGATCAAGCAATTCGTGTAACTGGCTCCAATCTACAACGTCTTTTTTATCATTAATCACATCATCAGTACGGAATATTCGAACATGTTAAAATCCTTTCACATTTTTACATTCCGAATTATTAAAAATTATGTTTAGCTTCTTTTCGTTGAAAATTTAATCTGTGATTAAACAAGAAAGACATTTTTTTTATAAATCTTAATGAAGCAAATTCTTATTTTCTTAAAAAAATTATTTCTCATTTCATTTTATGGTCTTAGTTGTTCTCTTCTTATGATAATTCTCTCATAAAATTCTCTTTCTTTGAAATAAACAGAGTCTACGTGAATTATCGTTCTCAACTGACAATTGTATCATTTGCAGAAAGCTTTTCAACTTTCCATTATCAAATATATTGATTTTTTTTTTCAGTGGTGATTGTATCTACCCAGGTGAAATGCGTATCTGCTTTAAAAGATGAGAATGAATTTTCTCATCATTCCTTCCTATTCTTCATCTTTTAAAAGTTCCAGAACGTGATGTTCAAATTTTCTGTCTATGCCTGCATATATGTATGTATATGCGTTTGCTAGTGTTTTATTTTCGATTGACATCTGTATCTGCAAATGTGTGTGTGCATATTTGCATAAATATATGCACGTCTTTGTAAAGATACACCTATGTATATGTATGTGTATATACTAAAGTGTGTGAGTGCTTATCCTAATAGAAACAGATGTATGTATGCACATTAACACAAATGTATATTTCTGAGTGTCTGTGAGCATCAATTTGCACACAAGCACATGCGTGCATCAACCAGGCCTTGAAAATGCATGGATGCATATTTTATTGTGAATATTCTCAGTATACAAAGGTTACCAGCTTAGAAGTATGATGCCGTTCGTAGTTCAAACCTCGCTCATGTTGATTATTTTTCCTTTCATCCAATCTATAGAATAGATTTCAATGTACTGCAATAAAATAGAGTTTAGTTTCAATGTTCCTGACTCCCTTCCTGGGCTAAGGGAAATCTCTCATTACATCAACATAGGAAATTCAAAATTAGTAAGCTAAGCGGATGTTTTTCATTAAAAATACTTTAAATAACATTACAGGGATATTCAATTCCTGCGGAATCTGTTTTTTTTTTTACATAAATACTTCAAAAGAAAGATAAAAACTAGTAGTGTTTTCAATCAAAAACCTGTCTGGTTTAAGTATCTAAATCACAAGGGATACACATGTTTGTATACTGTAATCATATACCATCCATTTCTGCACCAATCTAAAGTGGGTATTTTAACATACTTGCCTAATTAGCCAATGCAACACCTATGAGTACATATAGTGTTGACTAGAATTCCAATAGCATTAACGCAACTCATAACTTTTATTGGTGTTTTCATTTAATCAGTGGCTTCTTGTGGTGAATTTGTGCATATTTCCGTTTCCTATACAAAATATTACACATTATTGAATCTAGGTAGAAGTAGGATATGACACATGAAATACAATTATCTAACTAGACACTCATAGTTACAAGAGACGAGATTGTTATTGAGCCTTTTTTTAAAGCTAAAAATTCGTAGACGCCATTAATATTCATTACATTTATTTAAGCTATGAATCTCTGCATTTTATACTTGTTCATACTTTCACTCATACGCTTTCATTCCTAACGCGTTATGTACCGTATCGACAGATTAATTTATACTTCGAAAGGATTACAATACTCCCTCGACTATCGCGAGTGTTACGTTCAAAACTCACCCGCGATAGGTGAAAATCCACGAAGTAGAAAAAGTACTATATATATTTTCTTATTATTTTTATATTTGTATATATATATATATATATTATTATAAATGCAAAATCACACACTTGCCTTCTGAGTTTCGTTTTCCATACTGTATGTGATAGATAGATAGATAGATAGATAGATAGATAGATACATACATACATACATACATACATACATACATGCATGCATGCATATATATGTTTGTTTTTATTTATTTCAAGTTTATAAAAATGTTCTTACAATAATGATGCTATGACGTGGCCGTGCCAAAGTAATTGTGCTCTGTGTGTGCGTGAATGCGTGCGTGTATCTGCGCATGTATGTGTTTTTATATATATATATATATATATATATATATATATATATATATTTATGTATGGGTATATGATATGCAAAAATTATAACACGATGGTGAGGTAAAAGAAGAAGAAAGTGTATTAGGTTTACGCTCAAGAAAAATAGAAAGTAAACTCTTTTACGTTTCAAGCATAGACTCTTCTACAGAGCAAATAGACTAGAACAAAATTATAGAGAGAAAGAACAATCGAATCTGATGCTGAAGTTACCGGAAGTAGAAAGCGGTTGCCAGAGGCGTGAGTGGCAAGAGGGATAACTGCAACCCCTGCCATATGTCAGCCAGTTTGTCAAATGTACAGGTGACTGGCAAATAAAGCAGAGGTTGGTGTAAATCAGATTCCTGGAAGTGCAATTAAAGGAGTTAGTGACATGGGAGAAGCAGTCATGGGTAGTGGTGAAGACGACGGTGTTAGAGAGGAAAAGACGGGTACAGCGTGGCGGACAGCAACAGAAGTGGCTAGATTGAGTTCCGGGAGTATTGGGGGGAGTTGAAGCAATGGAGAAGCAAGTTGGTGCAGACGCGGAAGGTGATGGATTCGGATAGGAGTTCGCTGAGAGCGCGTAAAATTGTGCATTGGATGGGTAGGATGGAGGAATGGTAGGTAAGTGGAAAGGGGGCGGGTAAGTGAGGGATGGATGCAGTGCGGGTTAGGACAGCTTAGATAATAGTGAGGTACCACCTTTAGGTGAAGGGGAGAGCTATGAGTTGAGACTGTCTCTATGGCATGGTCGCCAATAGAGAACCTACGGAGACGGAACTGAGAGTAGGAAATTGACCGTTTGATGTGTGTAAGATGAGAAAGAGTGAGAGATAAATAGACTTAGCTTGTCTTCAGTAAACACCAAAAGGATTTCAAGGTGTCGGTGATTGTGCTAGTAAAGACAGACAGTAATATATCTTTATCAAGAAATAATTTACATGTTCATTCAATTCTCCCTCTTGACGTCGTTGCCTTAAAGAAGAAGATTAATTCTAGATAGACAACAGATCGTAGATAACTGACGGAAAACCTTTGATAATAGCTGCTCGATCAGAGGAAGAACAAAATCTGCTTTGTGCTGTCAGTGTGTTTTTGTTACTATAATTTGCGTGGATTTTTGCTGTTATCTAGGAGTAGTAGATTTAGTTATTGAAATGAATACTATATTAGGTCATCAATTTGTAAGGAAAGGAATATAGTAGCGATTCAAGCCATGATAAATTGATCTGATCTGATACAAGCCGCGTATTATTTTATATGGAAAGATGAAAGGCATGCTGGATGATATTAGATACTAAAATGCAGTTACTCTCCTCTTGTGTTTTGCTTATAGAACACGCTAAACACTGAAACAATTTTATGTTGGTCATTGTAGATCAAGAGTTAGGCTGACAGTGAGTCGTCTCATCTAGTTTCTGTTCACATTACACAGTACTTAGAATTTATTCACCGGCCTACTTCTTCATAAACAGAGGTGGGGATTTGATAGAGTATCAAAAGAATGCATTCCGGTAGTTACAGCTTTATGACTTCAAATTCTAGCGAAGTCATGTTTTTGTTTTTTTATTGTTTTTATTTTTAGAGGTCACTAAAAACAGTTCTTTTTCACTGGAAGGAATCACCTATGGTCAGACTGAGGGTGGGACAGGCTGCACTTGATTTAGGTACCGCTAGCAACGAAAGAAAGTGTTATGGGACGAAAACTAGAATTCTATAGTAAACCAATAATATAAAAAACTATAAAGAAACAACTCTGTTGTAAGCTGTATTGCCTGGGGGATTCTATTGTTTCAGTAATTGATGTATAAGCATCTATCAATGCCGAGTTATGATCTTTTTTTTTTTTTAGGATTACATCAGCTACTATTTTATCATGTACTAGGTAGCTTTGACCCTATTTTTATAATTGGTGTACATTATATAGAAATAATCAGCGGTAACTGGATCCATCATAAACATAATTTAAAAAAATATCCTAACGTAGTTAGGTATGTTGAATGCTCCGTTTAGCGCATGGATAATTATAACTATCGTGATAACTGACGCTAGATTTATCACCCAGCTACAAAGTTGCTGTACCGATCAAGTCTCGTCTTACAAGAATAACAAAAGCACTGGTTATTTTATATAACGTTGGCATATAAGATGAACGTAGTTATCTTGCCAAACACTTATGTTATCTGTTATTCCGGAAATTCCGTGTTGCACTTTCTTAAGAGCTTACATTTCTAAGATGTGTGATTTTGATAAGCTATCAGAGGGAATACTCTGCCCGTAGCAGGCATTCCAGGCATTTCTACTTTGGTTGTATTAAGAAATTAATATACGCAAAATGCAAAGAAAAGTGGCGCGTTTAATCATCAAAATTTATACTGCTATCAAACATATTTTATATCAACGAAATTTATCGCATTACAACACCAATACCATAAGCAGTTATACTGAAACAGGCACAAAAATTGTAATTGTAATATTTCAAATCTGAAACATAAAAACAATTTAGACATATCTTTCAATTACATATCTTTCAATTACATATCTTTTTATGCTTATGCACCTACAAAATCAAAACCTATTTATTAGTTACCATGTATAATTCTGAAGATATCCGCATGTATTTCTCTCACTATATACTTCTGCAATTTACGGTATTAACTCAGGAAGATCAAGAGACAATTTCAAATCTAACGATATGTGAGCCCAGAAATAAACTTGTATAATTCTTTTTTACTCTGTCCTCTACTAACTTGCTGTCGAAACACTGAATGTAATAACATTAAGGAGTCTGTCATTCTTTTATTTGTTTTAGTCATTTGACTGCGGCTATGCTGGAGCACCGCCTTGAGTTGAACAAATCGACCCCAGGACTTGTTCTTTGTAAACTTAGTACTTGTTCTATCGGTCGGTTTTGCCGAACCGCTAATTGAATAGGACATAAACACACCAAAATCAGTTGTCAAGCGATGGTGTGGGGACAAACACAGACACACAAACATGTACATATATATATATATATATATATATATATATATATATATATATATATATATATATATATATATATATATATATATACGACGGGCTTCTTTTAGTTTCCGTCTACCAAATCCACTCACAAGGTTTTGGCCGGCCCAAGGTGCCACGCAGTGGGACTGAACCCGGAACTATGTGGTTGGTTAGCAAGCTACTTACCACACAGTCACTCCTGCGCCTATGTACTTTTTGTTTTCTACTTATTCTGAAAAGTAATACATAACATTCAGGAGTTAAAAATATGCCAGGTATGATTCATGAGCTCTAATAGATAAGTTGTTTAATGGGAAATATAAGCAACGAGTAGATAAAGAGCAATAATTACACACGTATTTTAGCCCATAAAAGGGAATGGATGTTGGCTAAAGGATTGCAAAGGACTGTGTAAAGGTGAGACTGCCAAGAGTACTTTTTAATATACTTAGTCGCTATTTTGCTAATAGTAGAGTAAGCACAGTGTGAACACAGGTCGACACGGATCCAAATTTTATGAGAAAAATGCTCTACTTCAGGAGCCATTTAACCATTTACATTGTAGTAAAGCTTATTAACTGTTAATAACTTAAGTTGTTCTGAAGAAAATGTTATGTTATTACTTCATCTCCTTCGCTCGTAGAAAACTAAAAATATTCTGTAAGTCATATTGATGATGATAAACATTTTGACACTTATTGTTTAGCACAATGTACACGTATCGTACATATGTTCCACAAACGTTTGATATATTGTTGTTCAGCATAGCATAATATACCTTAAATAATGGCGACTTTGTATTAGGAAAAATCTAATTTAAATTATCTAATTATTACAGACAGTTTTCAGCACATTAATATTTAATGATGTTACATGTTGGATACAAGTTCCTGAAACGATATAAGAATTGCTTCGAACTTTTACACCCCCGGCTACACACATAAGATTTTGTGCAGATTTAATCAACTTCAGAACTGCAGCCTTTGTGTTACTGACTGAAGGCGGATGAAATAATGGCTTCGAACTAAGTATAATATCGGACTAAGTATAACCAGAAAAGGAATGCAGTCGATTGCTGTACAGTACACCACTCGTATACCATTAGTATTTCATGGGAAGTTCGAAATTAAAGACCATTTGAATAGATTTCAAATGCGGAAGTAGGAAAATGACCTACTAACAGTGAGTAGTAGTCAGATTTTGGGAAAAAATTATTCGGAATAAAGAAATGAAGTTAGAAAATTACTATTTTTAAATCTCACGAGAGATATTCAGCAACAGTATTTTGCCAACATAACAAGGCAGTCCTGGTTTAGGATGAATGTTGCTGTAATTTAGCCCCAGGAGACATCGTCTCAAGCTGGCAATACGACACGAGCTGTGTCCTTATATTTTCGAGCAAGGGAATCTAGCATTCCCACTCAGCTCAAAACAATATCTATGTATCGCGATTTCCGGGTTATTTCCCTTCATCAGCACAGAATAATTGTTCGGCTAGAGGTTATTTCTTTACAACGACAAAAATATCATACATAGAGGGGACAACACAAGACATGTGGAGTCATATAACAATTAAAATACAATTATGAAAATATGAATGATACATGATAATGATATATGAAGAATGTTCCACAAACCCCACTTCAGCGGCATTATTGTCCTTTCATATCCAATTAAAGTTAATGCCATATAGGCCCAGTAATTTATCATAATCTATTCCGTGCGGTACTTCATTTATGTCGAATACTCTTTGTCCGTATTCCGCGCTTTCTTTACAGTTTCTTATTATTTTCATTCTGTGTCCTGGCACCAATACGCCTAAAATCATTTTTTTCTTTTTTCATTCCCTTAATGTTTATCACTTTTACATCTTTCCATTGCACAAGCTTATCTACCACATCCTTTTTTACACCTTTTAATAAGGCGCAAAAAAACAAGTGGGAAGGTCGTTCTGCGGTTTTTTTGTGTGACTGCTGTTCTTTTTTTCTTTTTTGTGTCGGAGGGGAATGGGTGGGTTTGGTGTCTGCAAGAGGAGGTGGGGTTGAGAGGGTATGGGTGAGGTGGGTACGGGCTGGGGTTCACTTAAGCTGTCCTTTTCCTCTTCCCCTGTTTTCTTCCCGTATCTTGCCATCCATCTTCCTCATTTCTTTCTTCTATCCTTTCCAGTTCCTTCTCTGCTCTTTCCTGGGTTGGCTTATTTTTCAGAGGGCAGTCCGCTCTAATGTGGCCTTTTTGGCCACATTTATAGCAACACGGGATTCTACCCTCTACCCACACATTCATCATTGTTTCTCCAACTGTCACCGTTTCCGCGAGCAACTCTAAGCAAGGTAACTGAGCTTAATTGGACACGATGATGGTGACGTCATCCGCATAGGCAGAGACAGACTTACTGCATCCGATTCCATTGGGGATGCCCCCAGATTCTCCAACTTCCGCAGTAATGGCTCAAGAGCCAATACATACAGAACCGAGCGCTTGATCCGAGCGCTTGATCTGAAACGGCTCCGATAAGTAACCGTTTACCTAGACGGTGATGTTGATGCCGCTATAAATGGCAACCACGGAAATCCAGGCCCAGCCCAGGCTCTTCAAGGACCGCCGCCAGGTATTGGTGGTCTACCCTATCGAAAGCTTTGCTTTGTCTAAATGGACCAGTGCCCCACCTTTGCCGGTTAATTTACCCACGCTGTCTAAGGTGTAGCGTATAAGGTGAAAATTGTCCTGGAATAGTGCATGTCTGCGCCTTCCTTACAAGTTTCTGCACGACACGCGTCAACCTTTTAGCTAACGCCTTTGAGTAGAGTTATGTGCCTGTAGTTACTTATAATATACCCTTGCTGGGATCCTTTCTTATTTCTTTATTACCCACAAGGGGCTAAACATAGAGGGGATAAACAAGGACAGACAAAGGGATTAACTGGTACTTAATTTATTGACCCCGAAAGGATGAAAGGCAAAGTCGACTCCGGCGGAATTTGAACTCAGAACGTAACGGCAGACGAAATAGTGATAAGTATTTCACCCGGCGTGCTAACGGTTTCTTCCAGCTCCCCGCAGGATCCGGAAAGTTCAAGTTCGGATCCTCTCTGACCACTCCCCGACTCACAGGGCTGGGAATCTTCCTATTGTGTTGCCGGTTTGTGTAGACGCTGGCCAGCAAGTTCGGCATGCTACGATAATACTTATAGGGTAGACAATCCATTCCCGACGACTTGTCCCCAGCATACCCGGCCAACTCCTCTTTGACCTCCGCAGGTGTATTCAGTCCTTCACAGCAGTCTGCCTCCCGTGCCGAGAGCCGCGGCTCATCGGCGCGGAAGCCCTTTAGGGCCACCCCACGCTCAAGCGCGTCGCCCTGCCCAAACGACCGGGCGAAATGCTGGTGAAAGGCCTTTTGCATCTTTTCCTGTCCATAGATCTTCCGCCCGTGTTCGTCAGTTAAAGACATTATAGAGACGTTTTTGCCCCTCTGAATCTCAACACGACGCGCCCATCTGATAACGTTAATACCTTCTCGTCCCACTGCACGTAGCTTAGCTCGAACTCTGCAGCCTTCGCGTTTGGCTTGGCGGTGACGGTACAAAGCTGTTCTCGCCGCCAACACTCTCGATGCACAGCCAGATTCCATTGCCTCGTCTAAATTCTTAGATAATTCCCCTTGTATTTTAGATATATCTCAACTTAGCTGATTGCTAAATCTAATAGACTCTAAACGAATGGCTCTCTTGAGGGCCTGCCACCATCTATTATTAATGATGCCGCCACATAGCGCCCTCTGTAGTACTTCCTTAATCCGGACGCAGAAGGTTTCACAAGTCAAATTAGACTTGTTCACCTTCCGGTACCCGGGTCCCTGTCTATGACATTTATCTCTATGTACCTCACACGCCACAAATTTGTGATCCGTGTAAGGGACAATACATAATTGTGGATAACTAAAAGTATCCCTATCTCTATCTCTAAAGAATAGCCTATTTATATAAGATCTGCATGAGCCGTCGTTATTGCTCCACGTCCACTGCGGAACGCTCGGCTCATCTACATCTATATCTTGTAACCTAAGGTCGTCAACGAAACAAGCTGTAGTCACGAGATATAGACAGGTTGTGTAAATTAACCAGCAAAGGTTAATTTACCTCTGTGCTGGTGAAGGGAAATAACCTGGAAATCGCGATACACAGATATAGTTCTGAGCTGAGTGGGGGTGCAAGATTCCCTTGTTCGAAAATATAAGGACACAGATCGTGTCGTATAGCCAACTGGAGACGATGTCTTCTGGGGCTAAATTAAAGAAACATTCGTCCTAAACCAGTGTTTAACTGCTATTATCGACACCAAAAGGATGAAACACAAAGTCAACATCACCGGAATTTGAACTCAAAACATAAAACGGACGAAATGGCGCTAATCATTTTGCCCTATTTGCTAATAATTCAGCCAGCTCGCCAGCTTGATTTTACTGATATTAAATCAAAATCTGGAAAGATATAGAGGAAGAATAATAAGTGAATGGCACAAGAAAAATTTTTAAAAAAGACATATCAACTCAGGAACGAGAGAAAGTTTTTGAGAAAATATGAAATCCTGATAATAAGAAATAGAATGTACTTTTTAATGAAAAGTGAATATGCTAATCGATATAGAAGTTCCCACTGACCCACGTCGGTGGAGGCCTAGATTGCTAATTGAAGTTGTTTTTGTTTTTGTTCTTATTGCTTTTTTGTTTTTGCGTGATTGCCATAACGTAGAAGAAAATGGCTTTTGTAACCAGTAGAAACAACAAATATTTTAGATGTCAGAACACACTTTCCACACAAAGGAACCTTATAAATTTCATCAAAAGAATAATCCTGCTTGAAATCTTTCTTTATTAATTTCATGTTTAGATGTCTTGATTTCCTATTCATTAAAACATGCAAATACCCTTTAACAAATCGATATAAACATGATCAAGTAACATTAACAAAAAACAATAACGAAATACTATACAATCGTCTAGTTTTGTAGCAGAAGATACCTTCAATCACAGTTCTTCATATAGTTCAATTCGTTAAAAACACCTTTTCCCAAAGTGAGGGAATCAAATATCAACTCAGAGTGGGAAAGATCAACCAGAAGGATCAAATATCACTAGCGAAATTACTGTGTATTTTACCAGTCGCACACAAATATATATATATATTTCTACCCGTGTGGCATAAAATTACATCGTTATATATATATATATATATATATATATATATATATATATATATATATATATATATAACGATGTAATTTTATGCCACACGGGTAGAAATATAGAAAAAATTGAAGTTGAAAATGCACTGTGAACAGTTAAAATAATTTTTTATTCGTACATTTAAAGCTTTAACCGGTTTCACATTTTACACTGATTTTCCAAAAGTTGAAATGTACGTATGTATGTATGTATGTATGTGCGTGTGTATGTATGTATGTATGTATGTATGTATGTATGTATGTATATGAGAGTGATGCATGGCATATTGGCATATTGGCTAAGGTACTGTACGAGCGAGATTGCGGTTTCAATTCCTAGACGGGGTGGGGTGTGTTCTGTTCTTGGGTAAACCACTTCATCTCACATTTCACTGTGATCACTTCGACATCAGTCGCGTGGTCCGCTGTGTACCTGTTCAGACGACTTCGATTTGATGGACGGAGTGGACTAGTGTACGGCACATACATTTTATCATTATAAACAAATCATTTGTGCAGGTTGTTCAGTCAAAGATGAATGCTCATACGTCGTCTTCAAGGGAAGAGTCCATCATAAAGATATATATATATATATATATATATATATATATATATATATATATATATATATATATATATATATATACATACGCGCGCGCACACAAGCACACACACACACAAACACACGCACACACACACACACACACACACACACACACACACACACACACACACACACACACACAGAAGTGGTCAAAATCAGAGAACGAAAATAAAAATTAAAGCTATTTATTTACATTTCTACTTCATATGTTTCGAATGGGATTTTCTCTGTATATATACTTTAGAGTATACGGATCATATAATCCAATACTTTTGGCATATTGGTGATCTCTCGGTGAGAAACCGATTTTTATCCCTAGTGATGATTCTAACTAGGATAGATTTGATATCAAGCCTACTCTTCAATGATGAGGCAAAGACAACTTCGCTTAAGCTGAAAAGCAGTCGGATATTAAGGGACCCACTATCCATGTTTTGACAATTTTCCCAGTACATGAAGGTATTTTGTAATTGAAGTGAGTCTTCAATTGATCGGTTTTACTAATTTTCGTGCAGTCTTCTATGGATTTTCCTCAACAATGATTTCCAGAAGCTCAATATTGAGAGATCGAGGGGAATCTGCAAAAGAGAAGTTTCCCTTGTGCAACTGGCCGAAACGTAGTTTGTATATATAGGCACTTAAAGCTCCATTCCCATAGACAGAACGAAAATTTCTTGCTATTTCTATTGCTGAAGAGCCCTTTTTGAATTCATACACCATGTCTATATTCATCGTCTGCATACAGTGTCTGATATAGATCTTATTTTGAAACGGTAAAAGCGATACGTTAGCCATTATAATTAAACAGTAATCTAAAGAAAGAAGAAAACATTAGAGTGTAAAAGTTAATACTTATTCTTTCGTGAATATCACAAAAAGTCCCACAAAACAATATGAAAATGGGACAGGATTTCTTTATATACAACCTAATGTGTATGTGTTTGCGCGCGCGTGCGCATGTGTGTGTGTGCGTGTGTGCATGTGTGTGTGTGTGAGTGTGTGTGTGTGTGTTAGTTAACAAACATAAATATATGCATATATAAATATAGTTTCTTACACGCTACATTTATATTTTTATGAATTATTTATTAGTTGACAAATCAATGCTTTTGAAACAGTTAGAGAAACGACACTAAAGTAATATATAGAACAAGAGTTAATAAAGCACTGGTAATTATATTTAATAAAATTAATTAGAATTACTTATCCCGTTGGCAAATGTAAAGAAATTATTTCCGGCTGTCTCCGCTTTGTGCAAAATATAAGTATTAGAATTTCCTGTAATCAACATATGTCTGAACATGTGTGTTGTTTATGTATGTATAGATATATAGACCATGTATATATATATATATATATATATATATATATATATATAATCAAAATATGATATTAATTTTCGATATTACAACTGTTTTAAATTGTTTTGCTATCCGTAATTTTTTCAAGACTACAAAACTATTTCAACGATTCGTTTCAGTTGCTAACACAGTTTCAATGGCAGTTGCTAATATTTATACAGACGACTTTTGAAAATGTTTATACATTTGTTCTTTGAGATGCAGGGAACATTTCAGTGATATAATATTCGTTTCCAATAAACATATGTACGTCACTGAATTCTTAGTTAATATATTGGAGTCTTGGTAGTAAAAATGGCTCTTCATGTGCAGCTTAAACGAATTTCTTTAATGAGAAACATGACTAAGCTGACGCAGCTTGTAGGATTCGATAATATATTATTATGTCAGATACATTATGCCTCTTGGGACAAAAATTATGTGGGACTCAGGTAAACGCATGCGATAAAGCATTCTAAACTAGTAAAAATTCGGTATACAACAGAATAAATAAAGCAAAAATAAATATAGGAGCAGGCGTAACTGTGTACGAAGTTTGATTACCAACTTCATGGTTTCAGGTTCAGTCTCACTGCGTGACACATTCACCATGTGCCTTCTTTTATAGCCCTGGGCCGATCAAAGCCTTGTGACTGGTTTCGTAGACTGAAGCTGAAGGAAGATTGTCGTATATGCATGTGTGTGTGTGCGTACGCGTGTGTGTGTGTGTGTGCGTGTGTGTACATATATGTGTGTGTGTGAGGTTGTGTGTGCGTTTGTCCCCCACACTAGCTTGACCTCTGGTGTAATTTTTCTACTTCCTCGTAACTAAGCAGTCCGGCAGGAGATAGAATAAGTACCACACAGAAAAATAAATACTGGATTCCATCTGTTCGACTAAAACCCTTCAAGGAGGTACTCCAGCTTGGGCGAAGTCCAGTGACTAAACAAGTAAAAGATAAAATGATTTATATATTTGAGTTCTACTTTTATTAAACCCGATTTCAAAATCTCATTTTCCTTTAATATGTCGCGTCAAAATGGATGATTCAAACTATAATTACTTCCTTTGATTTCAGATAAACAGCTGTCAGAATCGTTAGCACGCCGGACAAAACGCTTAGCAGCGTTTCTTCAGGTTTTAACGTTCCTAGTTCAAATTCCGCCCAGATCGAGTTTGATTTTTATCCTTTTGGGATTAATAAAATAAGGTCCGAACCAGTTGAGCACTGGTGTTGAAGAAGTCGGCAACCACCTCCCACGTAAATTTCAGACTTTGTGCCAATAGCATAAAAATGTCAATAATGAAACAAATCTGCTGTTTCCGTCTACCAAATCCACTCACAAGGCTTTGCTCGGTCCGAGGCTATAGCAAAAGACACTTGCCCAAGGGGCCACGCAATGGGACTGAACCCGGACAGTGTGGTTCGTAAGCAAGGTACTTACCACACAGCCGCTCGTACGCCTATTATAACTATTAATAAATCATTTGAATGTACAATTTCGGATTTAAATGAATTTTAGTGATTATAAGGGTGTCTATTTACTTCTGTCGTGTCTGTATATACATATATATATATATATATATATATATATATATATATATATATATATATATGGAATTAATAGCATTTTTAAGTAATAATGCTACAATTGTTTCGATGCATTTTCTATTCGAAGTCAATTTATTTCCGTCTAGTAATCTATTTTTACTTATATTATTCTTGCCGTCGTCTGTACTATTATTCCCCAAAAATTATTTAGACTGGTTTGCAGTTCTTATTGGGTGGATCGTTTCAATCTTTACCCCCATTGATCGTGTTAATTTATTCCCGGTTTATCTTTCTATTATCAAGTTTACAAATGTATTCTAGAATCTAAAATCTAGATTATAAGAGATAGCCTACTATACTTTCACTGTATGCTTGTTAAAAACCTAGTAGTATTTCTTAGATCTTGGAAAATCTGATGCAGGAAAGAAATCACTAGCAATCTTGGATGGTATTTGTAATCCGAAGGTTTGAATTACCCCCACAAAACATCGCATTTTTATAAACATTTTGTTGGGTTTGTGACTACTAGTATAGTCTGTGGTAAGGCATATGACGTAGTGGTTACGAGCGCGGGCTACTAACTCCAAGATTCAGAGTTCGATTCCATAATAATGATAATAATAATAACAATAACATCGAAAAATACCTTAGGAATGAGAACCCAGGTTCGAAATTTCCCCAAGACACCTGATGAAAGCTGGAGGGTATATAGGGTATATCAGCCGAAACGTTGTATTAACAACAAACAAGATGAGGACAAATATCCGTCAAATGTATATAATGTAAATAAAGAAAAGAACGTCTATATATATATATATACATACAAAGCAAGGTATATTTCTTTTATATGTTGTTGTATGGGGCAATGTATGTGCGGGAAAGATGGGCATATCCTCTTATCCGTTCAAGGAATCGTATAGTAAGTAAACGGTAGTAAATTTACCTTTCTGTATAAGATGGGATCAATCATTTTTGTCGGGGGTGAAGGAAATAAATTTGGGTCCTTAAAGAAGACAAAGAAACAGTTGACATGTACTGAAATGGTCAATTCGCGAACGACTTAACACTTGTTATCTCTATGCATTTTATTTTATTTTATTCTATAATTCATTATCTAGTCAGTCTCCCTAATAATCTGACCTTTAGATAGAATAGAAGTTTATAGTCAACTGGACCGTGTTATTTTCATTTGTCTATATTTATTGTTTTTTTCCTTTTTTATCAATGTATTTTGTATTTTGATTGTAATTGTATCTTGTCTGTCACTGTACGTATGGTTTTAGTTTTATATATGAACTGCTAGACATGATACAGCAATCTGGGTTATACAGTATCAGACTGAGTGACATGGCGAGAGGATCTAACGACGAACAATCATCCGAGGAGGCGCACTGCAGACCTTGAATGTAAGAAAATGATTGCACATTTCACCTATGTAATACACATGTGAGAATGTGTCGAAGCAATTGTAATAATATTCTTTTCTACTCTAGGCACAAGGCTCGAAATTTT
>NC_142936.1:61528016-61548016 GCF_046866305.1 Octopus bimaculoides | reverse complement strand
TTAAAAAGAATTTATTTAAAATATATTATTAAAACTATTTCATTCGGCTGTTGGTTGGAGATTTGTATATGTCTGACCAGAGTAGGTGGTGGGAAGCAGTTGTCGTAATGCATTCATGCAGCCTCACGCTCGTATGTGTGTGTGTGTGTGTGTGTGTGTGTGTATTTAAATACAATGACGTGAATATTACCATCAGACACGCATACACACAAAGTCACACACACACACTCACAATTATATATATATATATATATATATATATATATATATATATATATATGTATATATATATATATATATATATATATATATATATACATGTATATATCTGTGTGTGTCTATATGTAAATGTATATATACATATATATATATATATATATATATATATATATATATATAGATAGATAGATAGATAGATAGATAGATAGATAGATAGATAGATAAATAGATATAAATATAGATATAGATATATAGCTAAAAATGAACATCACGTACACAATTACACACAATCGTACACACGCACGCGCGCACACACGCATAGAACCGAGCAAAGTTTTCCGTGAATAGGTATACTTGTCAATTTACAAAGGATAATAATACTAATACATTAAGATATCTGTGTGTGTGTATATACACACACGAACATATGTATACTTATATATTTGTGTGTATGTACGTGTGTGTGTGTGCGTGTGTGTGTGTGTGTGTGTGTGTGTGTGTGTGTGTACATTTTATTTGTGTCCCTATAGAGGTGTGTCATTCTATATGTATAAGTAAGTGTACATGTCTGAAAATAATTTAAATGTCCTTCTCCAATACGGCCAGACATTATAAAACTGAAACTATCATTACAATGAAAATGTTAAGCTAGACATTTAGAATAACAATTTTTTGTGGAAGTATTCCAGTTGGAGTATAACCACAATGGAATACTTCTTTCTGCGAGAATATTGATGTAGATGAATGCTTCTATGTTTTTCATTCTCTATACAGGTGTGTCATGTGTATGGAAGTGGAAGTATATTTGCATGTACATATATGCATATATATATACATATATAAACACGCACACGCACACACACGCACACACGCACATATATATGTATATATATATATTATTGTATTTCTGGATGGTTTTTCTTTTTTGTCAAATAGACACACGTACTGTATATTCGTTCTCCACTCGTTTATTACTGTTCTTATTCTAACTTTTGTCCATTGTCCGAAAATCTTTCGTTTGTGGCCCCTTCAGCGGCACTTTCCATCCTCTTTAAAAAAATGACCACTCCTAAATGCAACAATATCTATTTGAACACAGGGTTTCACATCACGAATCTTGCAACACAAATTCATAAACGGATATATATATATAAATATATATATATATATATATATATATGCTTTCAAGCATGTATGTATGTATGTACGAAGGTAGGTCGGTAGGTAGGTAGATAGGTAGGTAGGTAGGTAGGTAGGTTGGTAGGTAAGTAAGTAGGTAGGTAGGTAGGTAGGTAGGTAGGCGTTCTCTTTCTGTTTTTAATTTAAAGTTTTAAACGACCACCTTCTTGGTAGCAAGGTTGTGAAGGAAAGTATGTTATTTTGTTCGCCATCCTTTAAATCTTAAGATGATGACAGCAGTACTTTTTAGAAATTTTATCTTATCGTGAAGAAATGTATGTTGGCCAGACAGGCAGTGCATTATGAGAACGCTCACGTGTGCACCGACAATAAATTAAAAATCCAGAAGTTCGCCATATGACGCTGAGTAACCATCTAGCAACATGTGGCAGGAAAATATTTATAATATTTCCATTTCATAAACTATACAATCCGAATGAAATCGACAGAAGACTGAGAGAAAAGGACTTAATTAATAAATTCAAGCCAAGCTTAATAAACAATGATAAAAAATAATCTTATTTAATTTTTGGCTGTGTGGTAAGTAGCTTGCGTACCAACCACATGGTTCTGGGTTCAGTCCCACTGCGTGGCATCTTGGGCAAGTGTCTTCTACTATATAGCCTTGTGCCAACCAAAGCCTTGTGAGTGGATTTGGTAGACGGAAACTGAGAAGAAGCCCGTCGTATATATGTATATATATATATATATATATATATATATATATATATATATATATATATATATATATATGTATATGTATGTGTGTATATGTTTGTGTGTTTGTGTTTGTCCCCCCAACATCGCTTGACAACCGATGCTGGTGTGTTTACGTCCTCGTACCTTAGCGGTTCGGCAAAAGAGACCGATAGAGTAAGTACAAGGCTTACAAAGAATAAGTCCTCGGGTCGATTTGCTCGACTAAAGGTGGTGCTCCATCATGGCCGCAGTCAAATGACTGAAACAAGTAAAAGAGTAAAAGAGTAAAGAGTATATCTAAGAAATAACAATCTCTAAAAAGTATTGCTGTCATCATTTCTAAAACTAGCCAAGCAACTACTACTTCTATCCACAGGAAAATTTAACCAGTCAACCACAGTTGAAACCAATGAACACAACTATCACCACAACAGTATGAACCTGAAGATTACATAAATGTAAGAAAGTATACTAGTTCAATAAGAATGGACATTTAATATTTCATTTGTTCAATAAGAATAGAGAATTAACACTTCATTTCATTTTTTTTTTTACTACATTATTTCATATCTTATATTAATATTATAAGATTATAAATAAAACATGAAAAACAGAGTTGGAATTCCTTTGAGTAATATATTCTTCGATACAAATCATACACAATCATACAAACCCCTTTGTGTGTATGTATATATATATATATATATATATATATATATATATATATATATATATATATGTGTGTGTGTGTGTACAGGGTGGGTGAAAAGTAAGTAGGCATTAAAAATTGGGAACAAAATCCATATTCCTTTTACAAACATACTGAAACAAACGATACATATTCTTTATTACATGGGAAAAAAGTAAATTTTCATATTTCAATGTAAGCACTCATGGCGTCAGCCAGTTTCCTCAAACGTCCAGGGATGGAATGAATACAGTGCGAGGCTCTGTGACCAGAGAGGCTTTCCACTTAGGGCCAGTATATCTCTGAATTGAGAGATTACAGCTCCGATACTATGGACATGTGGTAAGAATGTCTCGGGAAAGAATCATCAGGCACGTTTTACGGGCAAAACCAACCGTCTGGTGACAGAGAGGTAGATCACGAACATCCTTGAGTTCAAGTGGTCTCGGTTGGGGATCCAGCAGTATCAATTGGAGACGGTATCTTCTAACACGACCCGATGGAAGGCGCGTTTGAGGACTGTGCTACCACGACCCACCCAGTGGGCGAAGAAGATGTTACAATAGAGAAATAATTCAGAAGCTGTCATTTTGCAGTCACATAGCACTAGTCAAAGATAAACTGAAATATAATGAAAATTCTAGGAACGACATCTGTCTCCAGATCATAAAAGCATCTAAACATTGGTAAATTTGTTTCAAGTCACGTCTCCGTTTCACAAGAAACCAAAAGCTTCTACCCAAATTTAGTGTAGATAATAATCTCAGTCGCTCAAAAATATCACATGAATGCAACTCTAGAAACACATTGACTTCTTCCCTCTTTGGAGATAGTTATCCACTGTACTAGTGTATAGAGTTGTTACCAAAACAATGTATGGGATTAACATAACGTAAATCGGAATGTGAGTAAACAACCTCAAGGCCTGATACATACAACATATTCATTCATGTGCAAAAATTAAATTACTGCCGCAATGCATATCGAAAATAAACAAGGAATTATCTATGCGACTATAAAATGAAGCAATGTCGATATATATAATGGCAGCGACATTATGTACGATTTATGTCGCACGGAGAATTTTTTAGAATAGCTCATCAGCTACAGTCAAGAGTACAAAACACGAAGTATTCTACGCTCCACACCAGCGAAAATTTAGTATTTCCTTTTCCATAAAAAAAACTCTTCGCGGGTCATTTGACACACAGATTGGTTATTTCTCTTAAAATAAAATCTCACATTATTGGAAAAATGTTACTACCTATAAACTATATTTAGTGTGACCTGTAAAATTAAGATTGGAAGTTATCTCACTCCATGTATAAATCCCCTACTAAACGATGAACCATACGCTAGGTTCGCAACGTTAAGGTTATATATGAACTGACATATTAGACTAATATGTGGCCAAACTTGTTTTAATGCGATCTAAACATTTTTAATAAATTTTGCTTCAACACATACACACAGCAGAAACTCTATGTAGTATCAAAGTAAATCACTAGGTGGATATAAGAACTTTTTCTACCATAAATTGATTATTTTTGTTTTCATTGTAAAACAAAGTATACGTATATGTGTTTGTGTGCGTGCGTGTGTGTTTGCGTGAGGGTCTATATAAGACTTTGTTGTTAAAAGTCCGTGCAATAAATCTTTTGTGCTTGTACAATACACAAAATATTTTAATATCTTTTATACAATTCCTAATAAGAGTTAATTATTAAAATTATCATAGATTTTTGAAAACTTCAAATGGCTATGGAAGTCCAGTAGAAGAAAATGGGAATCAAGGGGGTCCACATACCCTGATTAAACCCGTTATCATATCAGAGTCTGAAGTTAGAAGGAGAGAGAACTGCACATCGCTTCACTCGTACTTATTTTGAGCTAAGTAGCCTGGAGGAACGTTACATGGACTGACCTATTGAAGGACAAAAAGCACTTCTCGGAATTGAATTCACGATATAATAATCGATTCATGCCTACAGCCTTATGCAAAATTACATGTACACATATACACACTCATCCCCCCATATATATATATATATATATATCTTATATTATATTATTTTATATTATATAATAATATAATATTATATATATATATATATATATATATATATATATATATATATATATGTATATATATATAACAAAGTTACTTTATGCCACATGGCCAGAAATGTAGAGAGAATGCACTGCAAATAGTTAAAATATTTTTTATTATTATATTTAAAGATTTAATCAGTTTCACAGTTTACACTGATTTTTAAAAAGTTGAAATAGAAAAACGTGGCTTATGCTGCACCTGTCTTGATTCTGACTAGTCTTTGAATCTTTCCCTATTTTTATAGGAAGTTCATGGCTCAAATTTGTATATGTTTTTAATAGGATCTGATGAATAGAGCCCACGTAAGTTTATCAACAAAGTAATCTAAGTGAACTCTAGGTGTGATTCATGAAATATATTGATTTTGATTCAGTCATATATGCCCATGCAAATGATATTTTTGCACCTCGCCAAAACAATTCGTTTTTATTACAAAGTCCAAGAATTGAATGTTAAAAGAATTTGATAAAATGTTTGGTTGGTATTTAGTATACAATGTGTAGCATTATATATTTATAAGTTTTTGATATGAGAAAATATCATAGCCTCGCGATGGGATATATTGCAAGAGAATTCATAACATCACGATGAAAAGGCTGCTTTCATAATTATCAAATAAGGTAAATGATTTATATATATCATATTTTATATGAAAGTCAATGCCATTTTCGCTGTTAAGACTCAAATTTACTTTGATAATCTAAACATTCTTGTTAGCAGTAAATTACTCAAAGCTATCCAGTTGTATCTGGGTTGCGTTATTCTATCATACCGATATTGCAATTCCTTGCTTTATTTTCAGCATTTCCTTCTAAATTAACTAGAGTTAACGATTTACTTTATATTTTAATGAGGCACACATGGAGACTGCAATAGGAGGAGAATTTAATATTATTCAACGGAGATTCATGTGGCATACTAACTATCATATTTCAAATGTTTTCTTGCTCATTACTGTTGCATTATCATATTATCATCACAGAAAATATCTGCTTAATGAAATAGCAGGCTGCAAGCAAAAACTACTATGGCTACCATCAACTCAACAGTCCTTCACAATACCTTACAGTAAATAGTATATATGTACTATCACAGAGTTGTTGGTAAAATTCAGCATTGTTAATAAACGACTTACCTATGTAGACCGCCACCAGTTTCTTTGGATTCCATCATTAAACAAAATATTAATACTGCAAGAAAATTTGCACTGGCATTGTGGTCGAAGTCGAGACTGCTGCCGTTTTAATAAGATGATCCTAACGATATTCAAATATGAGCATGCGTATAGATGTATATATATTTACATATATATTTACATTACAATGGAGAAAGCTAATTATTAATTACTTGCAATTATATAATTTTACTAAAAGTAATTTTTAAAGTTTATATTGACTACAAAGTTTTTTAAAATTCCTAAAACTTCAAAATTTTAATATATTTTAAACAAAATATTTTTGAAGAACACGTTTCATTCACTAAATATTTTTTTATTCACTGCATCAATCACTAAACAAATTTTTAATTCTTGCAGAATATGTCCATCTCTCTACCGCTCTCTACCTCACTACTCAACTGTTTTCATTAAAAATAATTACTGAGTTCTTTTACACATTTGTAAAATATTTGTAATTTTTTACCCTATATTGTGTTCATTATCAGGTATTATATATTGATGTCTGTTTCGTTTTTCAACGTCTTCCACCCTACGGTCTTCCTCTTTCGCTCTCCTACATTCACACTTTTTTCATAACCCTTGCCGTGTAATTCAATTTGAAATTCATCGTCTTTTCCAAAGCTCTCTCATATTCATTCATTCCTTTGCAACGCTCTCTCTATCTTTCTTTCTCTCTATACCGCCTCTATTCAATTGCTGTCATAAAAATAATTTACTGTTTATACATTGTTAGACAGTATGTTCATGTTCGAAGGCGGCTAGCTGGCAGAAACGTTAGAAACGCTGCGCGAAATGTTCTGCGGTATTTCGTCTCTCATTACGTTCTGAGTTCAAATTCCTCCGACATGGATTTTGCTTTTCATCGTTACGGGGTCGATAAATTAAGTACCTATTGTGTACTGATGTCGATCTAACTGACTGGCCCCCTCTCCAAAAATTTCGGATTGTGTTTCTAGAGTAGAAAAGAATATATTCATATTTGTTATTATTTTTTTGTTTCAATCTCACTCTCGCATCAGTGTTCGCCGTTCTCATACACGCATTTCGTTCAAAATCCTTGGCACATTCTTAGAAATGTATGATGAATGATAAATATTGAAAAACAATATTCAAAAGTAAGTTATGAACCCATGTTGGCATGGGTTGGGCGATTTGGAAAGTAGCTGGCAACCCAGAAGACTTCATTAAATTTTACTGCTTGGATGCCCATTCTAATGCAATTTATATTGTCGTAGGTACTAGTTACGTGGTAACAGCAGCAGTGAGTTCACCAAGGAATTTGCAAGTCAATAACTCAAACTGAAGGGCGAGTCGTATTGTGGGAGGCGCCTATGGGCGATGATAGGTTACAGAATGAATAGAGAAAGAGAAACAAGTGTCTTGCTGAAGAGAAGATACATGGCTCCCCCAGCTGGAGAGAGAGAGAGAGAGAGGGTGGCGAAGATATGACGGGGCGTGCACCCAAGTAATAGGACGTGTATGTAGATGTGAAACCGAAGACTTGATAAGTTCGCGAATTTGAGAAAAAGGATTGGGAGAGGGAGAGAAGGGGAATACTGTAAGTTAACACAGGTAGAGGGTGGGTTGTTACGATGGTACGTAATAGGAAGTTCACTCGACAAGGAAACTTGTCTGTAGGCACGTTCTCGAGAGGATAAAGGCAGAGTACGAGATACAGTGGATAGGAATAGTGCAAGTGAACACGTGTAGGGGAGGAGGAATGTTAGGAAGATGAGTTGCTGGTGAGAGATTTATCACGGACAGATTATGTGCAGAGATATAGACAGAAGCCACATGCCTTTCTGATCACGATTCTACTTAGCCGAACGGGTTTCCTAAACCCCAGAAAATTCTCAGTCGTTTGTCATCTATTCTGTGAGACTCAACACCTGATGGTAAGTTTTAATATAATATATAGAAGGCGAGGCTGTGTGGTAATAGCTAGATATATATATATATGTGTATGTATGTTTATAATACATTGAGTATATATAATGTATGAATAATATGAGTACGTATATAATATATAATAATATATATATATATATATATATATATATATATACGTATTGTGCGCGTGTGTGTGAGTGAGTGTATGCGTGCGTGTGTGTGTTTGTCAGTGATAAGTGCTGATGCACGAAACTTTCTGTCCTTGACTCTATCTGATGCTACTGCTAAATACTAATTATATAAATGTATATATATGTGTGTAGGTGTGGGTTGGTTTTGTGTATCTACATACACGCCCACACACGTGTATATATATATATATATATTTATATTTATATATATATATATATATATAGATATATATATATACTGTTGAAAGCCTTCCAAATAGAAACATTCTTCATAAGTAAACATCTATAGGCGTACAGTATTACTAAATGCATCAGCAGCAGGTGAATACATAAGCAGACAGTCTCAAACGCACGCACGCACACACACACACACACACACACACAAACACAAACACACAAACATGCGCACACACACACACACATACGCACATACACACATAGATAGGTAAATAGACAGATAGATAGATAGATAGATAGATAGATAGATAGATAGATAGATAGAGAGAGAGAGAGAGAGATAGATAGATAGATAGATAGATAGATAGATAGATAGATAGATAGATAGATAGAATTAATTTATTTAATGTCTGATGTGTGACGTAATCTCTTCAACGATAGAATATCGCATCTCCTTGCCTAATTCCTTTGACATGGAATTGAAGTGACATTATCATTTCTGTTAAATGGTCCTAAAATTAGAACATGTACTGTAACTTAAAACTGAAATTTAAACGCTACTCTACAATTTATTTCTATTGAGTTTTTCCATTTAAGACAGAATGGTTTTACGTTTTAGCTTCTTCCTTCACTGCTATCATTAAATGTTGTAAAATTATTATTACATGGATAAGTGGGCGTGGAATTTATAAAATCTTTAAAATATAAAATTCAATAAGAATTACATGCAAGGAGCCAAAATATGTTGTCATGCTAAGACTCTTATACCAGTTAGAATGAAAAACAATATTCTCTGAAATTTCATTGAAGTAACTTGAATTTCATTGATGTGCTTCCGGTGGTATAATTGTCTTCAAAGAATTTAAATCTTTAAAAGCAATCAAAGTTTGAATTAATGCTTAAGGCGTTATTCTTTTTCTAGAATCCACTTCTTTTACTTTCCCTTTATTTGTTTTCTTCATTTTATTTTGTAAGAAATAATAGTTGGCTTAATAAGGGGGTAGCAGCATATTCGAAGGCAGATATGACGTCAAGCTAATTTGGATTCAATCGTAAAGTCTATAATATTTTTTGGCATAAAATTTATCGAGAACCACATTTTCTTTTTCTTTTACAACTCAAATATGAAGCTTTTAAATATAGCTGCTTAGTCTGCAGAAGGGTAAAAGGAACACTTGAGGAATGCCCCCTTCATGGAGGACAATAACCGCGATGGGGAAGAGGTTTGGCGTGGACATCGATGATAATGAGAATAGTAATTAATATCTTTCTTCTTCTTCTTCTTCTTCTTCTTCTTCTTCTTCTTCTTCTTCTTCTTCTTCTTTTCCTTCTTTTTCCATCTTCTTCCCCATCTTTTTCTTTTTCTTTTTTTTTCTTCTTCTACTTCTTCTTCTTCTTCTTCTTCTTCTTCTTCTTCTTCTTCTTCTTCTTCTTATTATTATTATTATTATTATTATTATTATTATTATTATTATTATTATTTACTTTTAATCTGCATGTTTGATACAATCAATTGCCGAGACACACCCAGCGTCCTAGGGCGAGTGAAGGATAAAAGATGTTACAGTATGATTGAAAGTTTGGGGATGCGAAATGGCAGAGGCAGTAACTAAATATCTTCATGTAATTCGACACATACATTTAAATTGATAGGGTTTTTCCTAAGGATATCGGCAGTACATGTCAGCACTATCTTTTGGATTTCTCTGAGACATGGTTCTCCTGAGATGTCATCTAGATATTTCTGACGTCCCTTTTTTATCTTACCTAGGGCACTGGAACAGTTCTTGCTTTAAGATACCACATCTTTTGTTTTTCAGTTTCCTTATATTTACTTAATTTGTCAAATTCCTTTACAGATATATTTTTATCATTGGGAACATTCACTTCTAATGGTCTACAAGTATTTTCTTCCACGTCTTAAATAATCATGTTTGGTCGAGTACCCTGGATCGTTCTGTCGGTGTTGAATGGTATTATCTCGGAGTATAATGACATTTTCCCCACCAACGACTGGCTCAGGATGATGCTCATACCAATAAGCAGGAGTGCATATTTTTTAGAGTTTATATATTTTACAATGTAAATACTCTCCTGCCCTATCGTAGCGATTTTTATATTCGTTTAGTGTCAGCACAGCACATCCCGAAACGGGATGGTTTATTGTTTCATCAAATATGTTGCAGAATCTGCATTTAGAGTCAGAACCATTTTGAAGAACGTTAGCCTGGTAGTTTCTGGTAACCATGCTTTAATCTTGTGCCAAAATTATTATTATTATTATTATTATTATTATTATTATTATTATTATTATTATTATTATTATTATTATTATTATTATTATCATTATTATTATTATTATTATTATTATTATTATTATTATTATTATTATTATTATTATGTTGTTGTTCTTTTTTTTCTTCTTTCTTCAAATTTTCTTCCATTTCTCGCCGAGTGTTTTCCGTACACCTAGGGCGGAGAAGCTCATTGTATGCATTCCCAGTTTACACACGCAATACCACAGGTAAAATATGTATTAAAAAAAATTAATAAATAAATAACTTCATGAATGGATGTTATTTTCACAGCGATGATGCTCTTCTCAGTACATGAGTCGTTCCAGTTAACACGATTTTTTGCACTTCCTGTAGGGATGGTAAGCCTCGTATCATTTTCAAATAGGTTTCAGTAACATTTTTTATCATTCCTAGAGATCCTACAATCACTGGTACGGTAGTAGCCTTGAGGTGCCACATTTTTTTCAATTTCTATTATATTATTATTATCATTAGTAGTAGTAGTAGTAGTAGTAGTAATAATAAGGCGGTGAGCTGGCAGAATCGTTAGCACGCTAGATGAAATGCTTAGCTGTATTTCGCCCGTGGCTGCTTTCTGAGTTCGAATTCCGCCGAGGTCGACTTTGCCTTTCATCCTTTCGGAGTTGATAAATTAAGTACCAGTGAAACATCAGGGTTGATGTAAACGACTAGCGCCCTCCCCTAAAATTTCACGCTTTGTACTTTTTGTAGAAAGGATTATTATCATTTTTGCTGTTGTTTGTTGACGTTGTTATTGTTGTTATTTTTAATATTATTTATGATGTTAAGGCGGCATGCTTGCACAATCCTCACCATTCCACACAAAATGCTTAGCCTCACTCCGTCTATCATTATGTTCCGAGTTGAAATTCAGCCGTAGTTGACTTTGCCGTCCAATTTTTTTTTGGGAGGTCGATGAAATAAGTAACAGTTAAGGACTGGGGTCCAGTTTTATCGACTAGTTCCTTCCCCACAAATTCTATGCTTCTGCTACAGTTTAAAGAAATATTATAAGTACTATTACTATTTATGATGTTAAGGCGGTGAGTTGGCAGAATGGTAAGCACGCCAGGCAAGATGATTAGCGGCATTTTGTCTGTCTTTACGTTCTGAGTTCAAATCCTGTCGAGGTTGATTTTACCGTTCATTTTTCGGGGTCGATGAAATAAGTACCAATTACACACTGACGTCGATGTAATTGACTAATCCCCTGCTCCCCAAATTTCAGGCCTTGTGTATATGTCTATGCTACCAATCGGCATTTCATAAGACTACTAAAAGTAGAAAGGATTATTATTATTGTTGTTGTTCTTCTTCTTCTTCTTGCTGATGTGCTTGTTTATGCTGTGGCTGTTGTTGTTGTTAGTAGTAGTAGCATCAGCAGCAGCAGCAGTAGTAGTAGTAGTATGCCTAATTATAATAATGTGTTTTCATTGCCTTACCGACAGGAGCACGTGATCCTGAGTCGCATGCAGGGATTAGTTTTTTTTTTATATTCTGTTGTAATAACAATGTTCTATGTTGTAATCGTACAATGCCTTGCAATGCTATCTTCTGCATGATGTGCATGTTTTATTTTAAAAAAACAGGAATTTTGCTCATATCTTCGTCTGCATGACACTAATCGTTCACACGACACTTATGGAGATTTTCTCTTTCCAGTCTCCTGCATTCTGTTTGTCCCTATTTCAAATTATACATTTCTTTGACAGACACTTTAATTGTCTATTGGTTAGAAGTACATGTTCTTTCCTGGTGGTTTTCACAACAATATTCTGTAAGTTAGCTTTGACTTCTCAGTTAGTATATGTTAGAATATCTCATAGGCGCAGGAGTGGCTGTGTGGTAAGTAGCTTGCTTACCAACCACATGGTTCCGGGTTCAGTCCCACTGCGTGGCACCTTGGGCAAGTGTCTTCTATTATAACCTCGGGCCGACCAAAGCCTTGTGAGTGGATTTGGTAGATGGAAACTGAAAGAAGCCTGTCGTGTATATGTATATATATATATGTGTGTGTGTTTGTGTGTCTGTGTTTCCCCCCAACATCGCTTGACAACCGATGCTGGTGTGTTTACGTCCCCGTAACTTAGCGATTCGGCAAAAGAGACCGATACAATAAGTACTAGGCTTACACAGAATAAGTCCTGGGGTCGATTTGCTCGACTAAAGGTGGTGCTCCAGCATGTCCGCAGTCAAATGACTGAAACAAGTAAAAGATTATAATAATTTTGTCATTCTCTGATATTGTTCGAGTATATGTTTATACTACCAATCGGCATTACATAAGACTGATATAATACCCCAACTCTATTATATCTCTAAATGTAATACATTGACTTCAGTTAACGAAAATGGAATAACAAACTACACATATTCTGCAGTTACTTCATGTATTTTGCTTTTATGGTGTGAAGTCTTCAATTCTATGCCGCAAGCAAGAATTCCACAATCTCTGTTCTACGCTCTACATCTTTCAGCCAATATTGCAGCTTTGTGGAGTACTTTTCTAAAGTAATTTCACCCTGTTTGCAGTTGCTTTATATACTAACCATGTAATGGCTTTGCTTGGCATTACTTTTCCATCGTATTTGTATATCCCCATATTTAGTTTAGTTTTTCAACTTTTACAAAATTTGTAGCACTATTTTTCATTGTTCCTCAGAACACTTTGTCATTTCAGTCTCTGTTTTATATTTGCTACTTACCTTGAATATAGGAAACATTCATTCGATGCGTTCTATGAGGCCATGTCCTTCTTGTCCTAGGGACAATTGTATTCTATTGTATTACCAATCAAATATTGAGGTCGATGTATTATGTACAACTGGTATGACTACTATATCTTTTATCGTATTTTTAGATTTCACTTCAGTTTTTTAATACTAGTCAAACACAAGGCGGCAAGCTGGCTGAATCCTAAGGAACGCGGGCGAAATGCTTAGCAGCATTTCATCTGTCTTCTTCACGTTCTAAGTTCAAATTCCACCGAGGTCGACTTTGCCTTTCATCCTTTTGGGGTCAATAAAATAAGTACCGGTTGAATACTGTGGTCGATGAATTGACTTACCTGCACCCCGAAATTACTGGCCTTGTATCAAAATCTGAAATCAATATTAGTCTAATTCTTCTGTGTTATACTTTCCTAATATTCTCTCCTTAATTTCTGTATGTTGCACTATATCAGTTTTTTTTTCTCAACGCATTCCTATGCTTGATTTGTGAGACGTTATTGTGCTACATTTATATATTTTCCTTTTCCCTTCCTGATACTTTGTGCTCCTTTATGCTGTAAGCTTTTGCTCCATAATCCCTCCCAACATGTTTATATTTTCGTTGAAACTCATGCACCAAATTTTACGTTTGTCTATGTTAACGTTACTGTAAAATCTTTTAATAATTGATTCAAATATTTTGTTGTTATGAAAGAAGCGCTCAAACTTTTCAAAGTGCCTTGTCTCGTGTATCATTTGTTAATATTTGCAATTATTTGTGTTTAACTCGGGCAGGGTTTTCCGTTGATCCATGTTAATTCGTTTTTTCTATCTTCTTTTCCTTCTTTTTTATGGTTCCTTTTTCTTTTTCTGTATGCCCTACGTATTATCATCATGTTTGCTTTGTTGTGATGCTTGTTTTATTATATTTGTCGTTAGGTGTGAGGTCCATATATTTGGTTTCTTATTTTTATGAACACTTCAGATGTACAATTTCTTCTTAGATTTTGCTGTTTTCTGCATATCTGTTCCTTGTGTTCTATATTATTTTCCACCATGTTTTGAGGATCATTTATTGTAAGCCATAATCTCTCTTGTGACTCTTTCTTTTATGTATCATGCGTGTTAGTTTCTGCTGTGATGCTTCCAAGGGCTTGTAATAGGTTCTATTATAAATACAGTCCTCTAGTTTATTGTAGCTTCTATTTCTATTCTCTACATCACTTTTGGAAATCCAATTATTATTATTTGTTATAATCATTTGTACACTTCTATGTACACAATGATAATTACCTAACGTCTTTTTTTTCTTCTGATCCATATATTATGCTTTTCTTTATAATTCTAGTTCGTTCTAGATACACTATGAATAAAAGACGGTGAACCGAACAGGTTACTGAATCATATTTCAGTCTAGAGCTCAGAAATAAGTTATCGTCCATACATCGTTTATAATATGTAGCGTGTTTGTTGAATAGCGAATAGACCATGATTTATATAACAAATTCTCTCTCCTTTCTCCCCACTCTCGTTCCCTCTATTTATGGGTGTCACTGATTAATAATTGATATATATATATATATATATATATATATATATATATATATATATATGATTGTATCTGTATGTGTGTGTGTGTTTACATATAACTTCAAACAGATATAACTATGTTAACACTTAAAACATAATACAGACACATATATACGTGAGTCGGATTTTATATATATAAATATATATATATATATATAGAGAGAGAGAGAGAGAGAGAGAGAGAGAGTTAGAGAGAGAGAGAGAGAGAGTGAGAGAGAGAGAGAGTGAGAGAGAGTGAGAGAGAGAGAGAGTGAGAGATTGAGAGAGAGATGTAAGTATATATGTGTGTATGCATGTATATATATAGATATACGCAGACATAATATATAATTATGAAAATTGTTCATCTTACTCTTGTACTAAGCTATACTTTATTGAATTTCAACCATATTTTTTGTAGAAGTGATCTCCTCTTTGTTTTGATTTGTTTTATTTGTTTTTTGTAATCGTATTTTAACATGGAACACCGTAATTGATTAAATTTACGGATAATATTACTTAGAGACACAGTAATATTGATTTCCTGTCGATAAAAATCTCTTTCTGCTACAATATTACTCTATAACATTGTAGCCAATAAGACGTCTCTACAATTAAGGTCTAGTCTATTGAACTTTCGTTAAAACCACTCGCTGTCACTTTAGGTATTTTATATTTAGTGATATTTCTGACAATATTATACAATATTTAATCTTTTGTGCTTTAAAAGGTGTGCTAATTCGAAGATAGTTATATCAAGACATCACACCACTATCAGATGTGTTGATATTGCTTAGGAAAAGTACTTGAATTATCTTATCTCATCATTTTGTTAGGTAACTTTTCTGCGAGAGTATAATTCACTGTTGTAGATCGTGAGAGCATTCAAAAATTACCGAATGCTCTTTTTTTGTTAGCTTATTGTACTAAATTTAACTTCTTATATGTTATTGATTCTGTGACAGATATGCATACATCTGCTCGATATTCCTTAAATCAGAATGTAACCATTATATACTGAAAGGATTGAAATATAAAGGAAAATGTTGATACAAATTTATATAAGGCAAGAGTTATCCAAGCTGAAATGTAATGGTTTAAATACATTTTATATATTTTGAAGAAACTTACGTTATTATTTATTGACTGCATACCATATTTGTGCCAAAAGTAAGGGGGTGAGTGTAACAGCTAGGCCTTTCTCAAGTCCATTTTCATCGTTGTCGATCTACGGCTAGATGAAGCGTCAACATGCGCTTAGTAGTCAATACAATCAATACTGGTCAACTTCAGATATAACTTCGTGCGCCCGTGATGAGACGATTACCCTTAGTTATAGTCACCTGAAACTTGGGAAATTTCTACAACTAGGAAACTGAGAGTTATATGGCTGCATTTCTCGAATTAAATTATATTGGGCTTGTAAGAGCTGCACCCACATATGTTTTCACTAATATACCATAATATTTGTTTTCTTTCTTCTTTTTGCTTCGTATGATTTCGCAAATACCTCCAAATTTACATTGAGAATAGAGTTAATATATGCATTGACAATACCATAGATTGCTCTATAGTTTAGGATCAAAGTGGAGGGGAGGGTGTAATATGAGTAGATGTCTATATATTTGTTATTAAATACATGAGGATGCATGATTCCAGATATACCCATCGAGACAGGTTAGCTACTATCTGCTGTGACCTGACCACAACCTATTCGAATGCATCTTCCAGTAAAACAGTAGAAACTGGCCAGTGGTTCATTGATATCTTCAATGATGACCTCCACCACTGAGAGAATGCTCCCTGAATTCGCTCCTAGGCTACCTTAATGTTCATTTCTTTTATAGATTTATCGAAACATCTTATTTCTACCCTGGAGTGGCGCATAAATTGTTAATTATTTATTTCATGAGTGTGACAATTTGTATTTCTAATACCATAATGTTGTTTTTGAGCAATTCTTTCTTGGTGGGGGTAAGATGGAGTAATCGCATTCATTAATTCCACCAGATCTAAAATGTATTCTCCATTGTTTCATACTGATTTACTTTATATAGACACGATGTTTCCATGGTACGTAAAGTGTTCAGCTACTATGTAGTACAAAACTTTTTTAGATGTTCTTATCATAGTTTAAGACATTCTTCAGGCGATTCCAAGCTAATGTCCTGATACCTTAATCTAGAAAAAGGTAACCAAATATTTGCGAATTACTCGAACACACATGAGTAATTAATTATTTTAAAACTTTCTCTTAAAATTATATCTATGTATTTTACACATCATAGGATGTTACATAATTTAAATTTTGTAGTGGAAAAATAATAAATGAAATCAATCTTAGAAAATATCATTACCGGGAAGCACAAAATTTTTAACACTTATTCATGTGAATTAAGGCCTGAATAAAACCTATAGAATGATTTATTGTTGATGATATATAGATTTATTTACAGTTAGATTGGTGATAATGTCAGCGGTAGTAATCTCGGTATTTATCACTGTGTCAGGTATTCTGTAGCAATATGTCTGTACTTGTAATATCGAGAGAATTCAAATGAATTCAATCATAACTATTTCGAAGCAAGACATTCACAATGAAAACGTCTGTACAATGATGACATGAAGACATTAACAGTGATATTCCCTCAAGTAATAATAGATTTCAACATGAAATATTGTTTTTATTGCGATGATAAAACTCTGTAGCGTAATTTCTAAATTACTGTTGTCAAATATATTAGTTATCGTGGGGTATGCAATGAAAAGCAAGGTGATGTTAGGTTTCAGAACTGATGGATAATAAAGATCTTGACAATGTAGTTATTTTGGCATAGTAATTCGTTATACACACACAATCTCAATAGCACTTCACCTGCCTGAATAATTTTCTTTTCTTTTTGTTGTTTTCTGCTTTCGAATGATGTGTTTTATAATCAGGGGAAATCTCGAAACCGGTCAATTATATGTAGTCTAATATTACATTCAAACGTATTTAGTTTTCGCTTTCCGAATGTGGACCATATCCATTCATGAGGAAATATCGGTTGTAACAACTCCGAATGTAACACACAAGATGTCCTCATAGTTTTTGGAAACTTTATGAAATTCTTCATTATAAATGTAATGACTTTTACATTTCATATTCTTAAGGAACGCTTTCATTATATAAATATATACCATGTAGAACATTTGTAATAAGTTCTAATATTTTGGGGGTATGCTGTTTTTTTTGGACCAGTTATCAATCGATACAATATTTATTCAACGTGATTGTCCGGCATGCTAGAAGTAGCAGTAAAATACACCCGAACCACACGGTATTTTTCGAATAAATGAAGTATATTGTTTCTAAAACTCTATGCAAATAAAATTCTTGATAATAATTATTCACTACCTGAATGGTTTTAGGTAAACAAGGAAATAACGATTATGTAATGACAACATCATTCATAAGCAGCATTAAAATATTTACGATATATTTAACTTCATTACCGGAATTTGAATATTTTATTCATTGAAATGATTTCCTTACTAGGATATGTATTTGGTGACAAAATCATATTTTAAGCAACTTCGTATAATTGATCATATGATCACGCAAGACAAGGATTACGTCTCAAATGCTAATATAATAATTTCAAGAAACCACACGTTGTGTATATTCTAGAATGAGTATATATTTTCGTAATCATTGTTGATGCAGTTAAATATATTTTCTTACTCAAATTTAATATTAATATAATAGTGATATTCATATTCTAAAACGTTTCTATGTTGGGAGAACTATTTTAAAATGATGATGGTAGATTTAATCGGTCACTTGGTTTACTTTGGCGGATGTATTTTGTTACACGCATTCGATATTTTCTAATATTTTCTTGTCTACATCATATCTGATAATAACACATGAATAGTGATTTCTTCCTCTCTTTCCCCTGAATATCTATGATTTTCTAGCAAAACTCCGTGTGTGTTTCCGTTCCTTTTCTGTCTGCCCTAAAACAAAGTTTTGGACAAAGATTTACAAACATCGTTGGAATTCTAGAAATTCATAAAGTTTCGTATTCGTTGTGTATTGCCAGAAATACACAAAGCAACTGAAATAAGTTGTAAAGACAATATTATTTAGCTGTAGAAGTTTTGATACGTAGAAATATTATTATAGCAGTATTGCGAGAATGATGGGTAATCCTACCATGTTTGCATATAAACATTTCCAGGTCTAAATGTTGAATTCTCTCTCATTAAGCCATGTTCGATTTAAGAAATAAGACAAAACTGAATAGAAACTGTAGAAATATCTCATATTGTGCTCAATATATATTTTCAATGAAGGAGAGAACTAATATCTCAACCTGCACTTTTACAAATTCAGAAAGTAATAACAAGATTGTCATCAATATATTATTTGCAATGTAATTATATATTTAACAAAATATGATGATTATATATCAATCGTGACATTAATTATAATGATATCATGACAAAAATGACAACTAAATCCCCTTGTATTTAGTTTCACTTATTATATTATTGATGAAAATGCAGCAACAGCAGTGAATAGCTATCAACGCATTACCTGTTGTCTAGCATCATATTTCCATAGTAGTAAATATCATGAACTTGCCATCATGTATTTTATTAGAAAAAAAGTAAGGTTTCGTCTTACATAGCTACAATTGGTAACATGTCATTTCTATAGTATTTATTTTAGCCTAATCATTCAATTAATTTGCCTCTTTTGTTTACTATGCGTAATTCATATGAAAATTAGCCTTGTCAGGAAAGTCAGCCTAATCCAAATAACCGCTTGCTTATCCAATTAATTGAATTAGTAACATGTCAAAGCACAAAACTGTCCAATGTTTCTATTCGCAGCCTTAAACATATTTACTGAACTAAAGCTATAATACAGACATGTTGATATTTTCATTTATTCTCTGCGCAGTTGATCCTAAACAAAAAATAAATATAGTCATTAGAATCAAGTAAATTATTCTGATACAGACTTCAATGTATATGCAAACTTAATCCTCTTGTCTCATGTCACCGAGCTTCAATATAGA
>NC_142936.1:61483016-61523016 GCF_046866305.1 Octopus bimaculoides | reverse complement strand
TAACTGTTTCTCGGCGACACCTTCAATCTTTATGTGAACTTTAGGTTCGTTAAAATATATTTGTGGCATATTTCAAATTGTAAAAATAAATTCATTGCGGTTACTATGGAGAAAGTATTCTCTATTATGTTAAATGGTGTAAAAACACTTTATTACCATCTATTGGATTCTCAGATGAAGCATTTATCGGTCTTTAGCCTTCCTCGATGGGAAATACCGAAGAGAGGTAACTCTGACCAGATTTAAAGACATCGATTTAAGCCAATAACATTTATAAACGTAATTCAGCAGTATCAGCACCAAGCAGTGATCAGGTATACGCAAACTTTAGTTTAATTGAAATACTTTCGTGACATATTCCAACTTCTAAAGGCAAATTCACTGCAGTTACTGTGGAGAGAAATAGTCTCTCTAATGATAAAAGTTGTTACCTCTCTCCATTGGAGAAGTCTAAAGAGCCAGAAACCCTCTATCGGATATTCAGACGCAGCGTTTCTGCTTAGATTTACTTCTCTTCGGTATTTCCCAGAAACCAGAGCTAGAAACGCTGCGCCTGGTAATCCGACTGAGGGCAACACTGAGCAGATATTGCATTTTTACACTTTTTACCATAACAGAGAGTGTTTCTCTACAATAATTGCAATGAATTAACCTTAAGAAGTTGATATATATCACAAACATATTTTAACTAACACAAAGTTCAGGTATGCGTAATCACTGCTTGGTGCCGATACTATTGAATCTAATCCTTATGCTCTGTAGTGCTGTTGACTGTTCACCAATGCATCAAGGTGAAAGAGGTATAAGTATCGTCAAATTTAACCCGAACACACCATGTAGATAGATAGATAGATAGATAGATGATAGATAGATAGATAGATAGATAGATAGATAGATAGATAGATAGATAGATAGATAGATAGATAGATAGATTGATTGATTGACTGATTCATTCATTCATTCATTCATTCATTCATTGATCGATCGATCGACATAATATTATATATCAATATGTGTATGTATATACATATATATAATCTGTGTTGTGTAATCATCGCGTTTCCTTTTCACAGCTATGTAAAAACGTGAAATTTATGTTTTACAAAACCAGGTGTCACTTTATATTTACATTTCAGACTATCCATGACGAGCCGAGTAATGAAGCATGAATTTGTTCGTGTGTGAGTTCAACTAATCAATTCGAAATTACTAGCAAATGCATTACACATATTTTCCTATATATGGATATGCAATGATTTAGTAATATCAAGTATGACAGATACATCAACTAGAGTCATCGAGTTGGTGTTAACTTTTATTATTCTTAAAAATCTGTATTACTGCAGCCAGATCAATGCAGAAATAAACAGCGTGTAGCAGTGTTGCTTGATATTTTGTAGTGAATACAAAATATTTATGATGGTTCAAATTCTGGGGAAAAAATATATGAAACAACTTTCGTTAATGAAGTCAGCTTTTATCAAACTTTCAGAGAAAAAACGTAAACAAGTGTAATATAATGCCCCAAACTACAATAATTGAATTCAGTTTGTTGTTTTCCAGTGTCGTATTTGTTTTTGGTTGCTTTACTTGGTCTCAAGAAACCTTGAAAAAAATGACACATTGTCGGTATCCGTTGTGTGTAGCGTTGCAGTAACTAATTAGTAAGTATTGCTTTGCTTATAGAAATAATATTACATCCAATTTTTAATATCTAGCATGCAAGAAGATTTCTTTAATAAGTTTCAAAGCAATCACAGTTATCCATAATATATCTGTATCGCTGTCTTACTTTCCTCTTATCTCAAATTTTGTGTATTTTCTGCGATGTTATTCTTGATTTTGTGTCTTTTCTAAGTAATGTGGTGTAAAGCAATTTTGTTAGCAAATTAGGAACTAAAAATATGTGCGAAATAGGAAATAATTCCGTATATGAACAGTAAAATAAAATAAAATAAACAGATAAAATGTAACTAATATCGTTTCTGCAGGCTTCAATTTTTACGAATAAAAAATGTAAAATATTCTGATGTTCAGTTAATTAAATTGTTATTGAGAAACTTGAATTTAATATATTTACAGAACTTGTTGGTAGAAGTGAAATAGAAATCAACTACAAAATAAAGTAAATATTGGAATATACTATAGAAACTAGTGTCTCAGTAATAAATGTAATGGAAATAGAAATAATATCAAGATTATAACTTACGAAGTATTAAATGTAGCTAAAAACAAATAATTGAATAAACATGTAGAAATGTGTGTAATGATAATATAATTATACAAAGAAAAAGAAAATTCTGTAACAAGGCACGTGCATTTGTTTAAAGAAGTAAACTGAATAAAGATGGCGTCTTTTGAACATAACGGAGTGTATTTATTGCTTGTATGACCAACTGTCGTATTCGAGGTAATTTTATTTTGTTGGTCTTATTTTTGTTTCAAATCTGTCAAGCAGATCATCTTTCAAGCAATTTATTACGGTTCAAAATTGTTCTCTGGCTATATCATTCCCATGAAACTCCCTTTGAAAAACATATATATTAATACAACGACATTGTACTGATACGTGTTTAACAATATATTTCAGTATTTGCCGAAACCCCAAAGTAATTTGATGGTTTCCGGTGGAGTACATAGCTTGACATGGTTTTCTGTTAATACATTTCATTCCAAAACACATATAAACACATATAGTTATCAAAACAGTGAAAGCAATAAAGTTTTTCTTATCTTCATTCTTCATATAAACTAAATCTTCAATTGCATGATACCCATATTTTATAAAATTGATCTTTGCTTTTTGCTATAATGTTCGTAATCTTGTTTCTCATATTTTAGAGTCGCTGAAAGCCATTATATTGCTGTTGACCAATCCTTTGTCACTTGCTATATTTGTTTCATTTTTTATATAGTATAAAATAGGAACGCTTATGCTTATAACAATTGAATATATGCGTGTGTGTGTGTGTCTGTGTGTGTAGGAATATAATGTCTGTGCGTGTGCACAGGAATCTCGAATTTCACATAAAGCTATGAATAATAGCATGTTAATCTTGAGTTGAATATATCTTTTGAATAGAAAAAGCCGAAGACTGCCAGTGGGACTCGAGTCTACATCTCCGGTAGACATGATATGTGCACTACCATTTTACCAAAGCGATCCTTCGAGTTTCTTTATCCATTTTAGACACTTTATTCTTACAGCAGGAATTGTATGTTACTGATGTCATAAATGTTTCTTCTGAAATCTCGAAGCTCACATAAAACCATTATATATATGCTATTATTTACAGCCACATGCCAGCTTCGAGATTTCCCCAAATAATTAACATATTTTCCCACGAAAGTTTATAAATTTCTTATGATGACAATAACATAAACACACACACACATGTATATGTATGTATTTATGTATACATATATATATATGTATACATATATGTATATATCTATATGTATAAATATATATATATATATATATATATATATATATATATATATATATATATATATATGTATATATATATATATATATGTATATATATATATATATATATATATATATATATATATATATATATATATATATATATATATATATATATATATATATATATATATATATATATATATATATATATATACTTGTATAGTTTGTTATTGTTTATGCATTCATTGTCATTGTTGTTTTTGCGATTTGCTTATTTTCCTATTGTTCTCATGGCTCGTCCTTTTTCCCATTCGCTCTACAGAGCCCGGCTTTTTTATTTTTGTACTTCTCTACTTCTGATCTTCATGTTCGCACATTTGTAATCCAGAATCATTTTCTTGTCACTTAGCTTGGGCTGGCCGAGAGATATGATACAAAACACTAGTCTACGATGCCATGCACCACGCGATCGATCGAGGGAGCTTTTTACTGTGAGAAAACTTTCTTTATCATTTGATTGTTCTGCGTTCTCTAATATAATGAATAATAGTTCTCTGACAGTTTTCATATGTATGTTATAAAGTGTATACTCACACACAAACACACAAACACAAACACACACATAAACATACAGACGTACATGTGTGTGTGTGTGTGTGTGAGTGGATGAGTATGTGTGTGTGAGTATGTGTGTGAGTATGTGTTTGAATTTATAGACATGTACATGCATATATACACATACACATAGGCACACACACACATACACAAAAACGCACGCACACATGCACACACAGAGAAACACACATACATACATGCATGCATACATACATACATACATACATACATACGGTCAAACATACATATATATATATATATATATATATATATATATATATATACTGATAGATAAGCCTGGATTTTCCGCAGGAAATGATGGAACACAACTTATTTAGGGCTTTTCTGTGTAGGTGTTTAGTTCTGGTAAGTGAATCTTTGTGTCACAGCGATTGATTCTTCAATGCTTGGTACACGTGCTTACACGCACAAACAGAGATACACCCACACAGACACACAGATATATCATACGTACATGCATAGATATATATATGCATAAATATATGTATTAGAGTAATAGCCATAGTATATGCAGACAGCTGTTGCTGACCTATTGAGTTAAGATATGACATTTGTTGCTAGGCAAGTAATAAGAAATGGCAAACAGTTAGTACCTGAGATTTATTCGTAGATGTAACGAGTAATCTTATGAAATAAATGATTGGGCAGGATATTATGGGAAAATTTTAGTTGCAACCTAGAATTACACAACAATATATTAAGCAAGTTTTAATTTATTTCAAGCTGATAATTAAGTTGCCAAATATTGGTCAAATTAAGAGCACATCTGGTTATGGAAAATTAATATAAAATATGAGCTTAGCTGGTATAAACCTCGAATTTAGGTTGTATGATTTAATTTTGAAATCGTTTTTTACTTTTTCTTCATTATCTTTGCCCTCTTCCGCTTGACAGGCTTATCTCTTCGTCTGTTCCTTGTCGACACATATCGGGTTCATTTTGTTTTTTCGCGTGAGATGTTGAAAGAGTTGGGTGGGCAAAATTTAGCTCTCTAACCTTAGGCATTTTTTTGTAATACTACAGTGATGCTTTTCTTAGTAGGGTTCTAATATTGTACCTATAGCTATTTAATATATACTTATTCATTAGGATTTATTCATAGCTAAGTGATATTTTGGAGCAGTAATGTCGTTTATAGCAGATATTTAACATCTAAATATATGTGTGTGTGTGTGTGTGTGTGTGTGTGTGTATGTGTGTGTTTTATGTGTTTGTCTAGACGGACAAACAGACAGACAGGCAGGCAGACAGACAAGTAGGCAGAGAGACAGACAGACAGATATACAGATATATAGATGGATAGATAGATAGATAGATAGATAGATAGATAGATAGATAGATAGATAGATATACATAAACATATATATGAATGCGTGTATGTGTATATATGCACATATATATCATCTAATAGGATAGAGTCAATTTTGTTTCCTTCAACAGCACAATCAATGTTCATTAGACATATCAAGAAAATCTCTTCGTACATCAGCTTCTGTAAATATGAGTAACACTCAACTAACACTTTTACCATCGCTCCAAATGCTAGATATCCACCATTGCTGAGATTCTTCTGTGGCCAACTCACGTCTTTACCATTTGAAGGACTTCACCTCAAAGCAACTTCCAGCACGTACGAATTTTCTACAAAGATTAAATACACAGACAGCCCAAACCCCATGTAAAGAGAGATCACTTGATTGATTTCCATTCAGTCACTCACATGCTCCCGTTTTTTAGTTCAAACTTGTTGTCCCTTGTTTCTGCCTTCCCTCAGATCAGTTTATAAATTTGTACAACATTCGCTCGGGCACTCTCCACTCAGTCCAGCTTCCGCTTTTTTCTAAAACCAACGCTACAGTCCCCGTTCTAGCCACTATGTGCAGTTGTTCCCTTCTTGCATGATCGTGTTTTTTCTGGTAGTGACCAGAAGGTTTTAAATGGAGTGCTAACGGCATCATCCTCACTAGGCTTGAAGATCCAACGAAGGCTCTGGAGAGAACGACTTTCTCCAAGCATAACTAACGTGTACATATGCCTGCATGTTTGTGTGTATGGATGCTTGGGAGTGGACGTATTTTTGCGAGTGAAAGTGTGCGTGTGTGTATTAGAACAGTATAATTAAATAATAATCCATTACACTATACAGCTCGTCATATAAATACATGTGTGGAGGGGGTGTCAAAGTGTGTGCGTATGTGTCTGGGGGAAGTGAGAGAGTATATCTAAGTGTGAGTATGAATGTGTCTGAGTTGGTTTGTGTAAGGGGGAGTGAGAGAGAGTATGTAAGTGTGAGTGTGAATGTGATTTCATTTGGTTTGTGTATGTGTATACGTGTGTATGTTTGTGTCAGCGCGTGTGAGTGTATGTGTGTAAGTGTGAGTATGAATGTGTCTATGTGGATGTGTGTGTGTTTGTGTGTGTGTGTATGTGTGTGTGTGCTTGTGTGTGTGTGTGTGTGTGCTTGTGTGTGTGCTTGTGTGTGTATGTGTGTGTGTATGTGTGTGTATGTGCGCGCGCGCGTGTGTGTGTGTATTTTGGCATATGAACCATATTAATTTCTGCATTTTAAGTCCCTTGCAAGTTAATTCTATATGCTGAGGAAAATATCCCAATAAATGGCACTTAATGTATAGATATCTGTCAATTTATCCTACAGTTTTCTTCTCTTTCCTGCTCGATAGTTCATCATTTTATAAATGGATATTGCAATAATAGCTGTAAATGGTTTATGATATTGTCATCGACAAAATGCCTGGAAACTACTTTATATTGGAAATAACAATATTTCATATGCCTGATACTTAAAACGTACATATAATTACGCAGAATATCCTAAAAGAAATAATCGCCTTACATATTTAATCTTTAGCTTGGGTTTTCCTTTTCTTTTGCTTGAGAGGGTTGAGTGTTCAGTTGATGAGAGAAACACTCAGTAGTAGCAGCCCACTAAATGGAAACAGCTTCGTAAGGATAAGAAACAACCGGAAATAAACATCCCTGTTTAATCTTGATACATTAAGAGGAGAAGAAAATAGAAGAAAGTTTACGATGATTGCTTGTATATCTGTTTAGGTTTGGAAGGTTAGTAATCATATAACAAACTAATACATTGATTATTTTGAATGTTTTCAAACAAATAGCACAATACATCAAATATTATCAATGTCATACTTGAAAAGCAAATTTCTGTAATATGGGTTTGTTCTTCCGTAAAGCTTCCATAAGACTAACTCAGATTCATTCATATTCATTCGTTCATAAAATTCTCATCGTTTCTTATGTAATCACACATCCCCGAAACCATAAATGTTATGCCAATTTACAGCGCAAAGGAATGCTACCATTTTAATTGATTACACTCTATTTTACTTGAGTACTTTCTTTCTCAATGTCTGTATTCTTTGATTCTCTGTGTCTATAAGTCATACTGCCTATTATCTCGGGTTCACTCTAATATTTTTCCGACACACCAGTAAAAGTGAAATATTTAAATATTTCGTTTATAACAAAAACCTTGTTTAGGAGTGACGAAAGTCAGTTGTCCTTACATATCACTGACCTTTCACTATCTCCCGGAAAACGTATAATCTAAATGATCCAAACCACAGACAGTGCACAACTGCCGTGCTCCTAACTAGTCTTCCGTTAGCTTCATAAATCCCACTAGACAATGCCAATCATATACGCCATCCTATTACAGATAGCATACGTCTGTCAACTGATTAATGCCAGCAAAGCAATTACGTCGTCAACTGTCATTAAATGGCATGTGATCTATCTACATATCTCAAGCGAAATAGCTTCCATAAATTAGCACTAATAAACAAATCATACACCAACAATGCACCAGACATTTTCCAGCTATACGAGAAATTTAATGACAGGAACTTATTCATATCATTTCTGTGTAGGCTGGTCTTTCGAATGAACTGAAGAAAAGAGAAATCACGTTACCTTTGGCAACAAATTTCTGTAGATCTATTTACAAGCTTTTCCGTAGAATCAGCAAATCCTATGCATTATCCTTTAGACTCAATATTTTACTATTATTCCGCAGCGATTGAGCGGTAGAAAATGAGATCTGAATATTCTGTTTGAGTTCTTAGTCAATCATTGTTTATTAACAAAATGCTATATTTGAATTACAAGCCTTGTCTGAATTGTATTCAATTGCTTGCTTTCAGACCGGATAACAGACCGATTGCGAGAGAAAGCAAACACATGAATATCTTTGAATTACAATTAATAGTCCAGCGGCCAACAACATTTAGACGCTTGCAAGACAGGAAAAATATTGCAAACTAAAAAAGATATTGAAAAGTCAATAAATCGACAAGAACGAATAAAATCATTTGCAACACAATAAACACTCACTAGTTTTGATAACCATCAACAACGATTGCTACTGGCACCAACGATATTTACTTTACGTCGTCTTCAAAAGAATTTCTTGGTCCACTGTTGTATGGAATGTTTGCGTCCCTCAAAGCACGGTTTCGTCGTCTTTTATGGATTTGCTAATTATTCGGATTGCAGAATTTGTGTATTCAGTAGAATGTAAAGGAATCAGAGATTCTGTATTTAACACAATTTACTTTAACAACGTAGATGATAAAAACAAAACATAAAATTAATGTATAGTTAATTACAGTATTTGTTTCCCTAGCGTCAGTGTTGTTTACATTCACAACTGTGTTTGAGGGTGATATACTCATTACTAAACTCTCTTCGTTCATGTTTTGTCTCTTTGGCGTGAACAGCATCCTTTCCTGATAAATGCATTCTTATAATGTATTCAAATTCCAGCAACTTTAGTTACGTATATTCTCGGCTTTCTAAATAAAGATATGTGGGGTGGGGAGGTTGTGTGTGTGTTCGTATGTATGTTTGTGTGTGTACGTTGCGTGGTGGTAAGGTGTATGCATATATATATATAAGTATATGTATGTGAATGTATATATGTGTGTATAAATATACATATACTTATATGTACATATATATATGTGTGTGTGTGTGTGTGTGTGTATGTGTATATATACATGGACATATATAGACATATATACATATACGTAAATATACAAACATAGATAGATAGATACATACATACATAGGTAGATAGATAGATAGATGAGTTCTTAGATCGAAAGATAGAAAAATATGCATATGCTTATGCATATATACATCAAGGTATGTTGGCATGAGTATGAGTGTGGCGTGTGTATCTGTGTCACTGTATGTGTGTGTCTATGTGCGTGTGGCGTGTGTATTTGTGTCACTGTATTTGTGTGTGTGGGTGTACGCGCGCCTATATACATACGCACATATAAACAAAACTCATATGTGCAACACAGCAACTATACAGCACATACACACACACATGTACATATGTGCATATATATATATACACAGCCAGATAGATGTCGAACACGTGAAACTAATCAACGTGCAATTTTGTGGCTCACTAAATTTTATCTTTTTCTCACTTCTTTCTCTTCCCAGTCTCTCTGGCACAAACCTATAGTATCCGACAAAGGACTATGTACGAAACATTGTAACTTTTACTCTTCCCTGAATGCCAAAGATTATAATATTAACTGTGAACCTTCCTTGAACATTTTTTGTTTATTTCTGTTATTTCTATTCGCTCTGCACTACATATACACATGTATGCTTGGTTAAATTGCGGGTGTGTATGTGTGCATATACGCACAAACATGTGTGTGTGTGTGTGTGTGTGTGCGCGCGTGTGTAAATATAAAAAATGGATCAGAAACGCAATAGAGGGCAATAAAACATCCGGACAGACAGGCGATACAAAGGCGGCCTGGAAAAATAACAAATAGAGTGACAGGAAAAAAACACAAAGACGAGTCATTCTCTCCTCACTCAAGTTTCCACGTTATCCTTACAGTTTCAACGAGTTATACTTGAAACTGTTCAAATCTGGTTGCCCCCAAAAAGTGTAAGCTAAGGTTACGTACGAGTTATAACTCGTACGTAACCTTAACATTTAGCTTTTGTCTTGCTTTTGTATGTTGGTTCCCTGACGATGAATATATGTGCAATTCCAGAACCTCTTACTTCTTTGGAGTAGTTGCATATATATTTTGAAACATATGTAGGAATTAAAGGAACTTATTGTTTATATACATTTATTTGCTCCATTTATTATTATTATTCATATATATATATATATATATATATATATATATATATATATATATATATATATATATATATATATATACATACATATGAGGAAGGTTGAAAAGTAACACACGAGTTTATATGTATGAAAGAAATAGGACAAGGTAGAAAACGTTAATTAATTTCATCGTGAAGAACATTTTAGTACATGTTTCAGTCTTTGGAACATTTCAACTTAAGAGTAAAGCATGAAAAGCAATTAAATTATGGAATAATTAGATGAAATGATTTTTTTCAGATACATGGGGTATTTTCCTTTTTTCTATCTCTCTCTTTTACTTTTGTGAAGACTCGGCTGGTAGGTAGTGGCAGGTCTGAAGGAATAGTTAATATTAGAGATGTGGGTTCTTGGTTTTGATTGTTTAAGCAGTTGTAGACGAGAAAGGAGAAGGAGAAGAAGAAGAAGAAGAAGAAGAAGAAGAAGAAGAAGAAGAAGAAGAAGAAGAAGAAGAAGAAGAAAAAAAGAAGAAGAAGAAGAAGAAGAAGAAGAAGAAGAAGAAGAAGAAGAAGAAGAAGAAGAACAACAACAACAACAACAACAACAACAACAAGAACAAGAAGAAGAAGAACAAGAAGAAGAACAAGAAGAAGAAGAACAAGAAGAAGAAGAACAAGAAGAAGAAGAACAAGAAGAAGAAGAACAAGAAGAAGAAGAACAAGAAGAAGAAGAACAAGAAGAAGAAGAACAAGAAGAAGAAGAACAAGAAGAAGAAGAACAAGAAGAAGAAGAAGAAGAAGGCTGTTGGTGAAGTGCTCATAAATGGTCAAAGTGATCTGTTGTGGTTATAGTTGTAGTGATTGGAATTGTTCTGTTCTGGTCATATCGTTTTTAATATTTGCGTGGGTATTATTCTAAGTCCCTTGTAATAATGTCATTTGTGATGGAGGCATTCAAAGGAGGTTTATATTTTGCGATAAAACATGACTCTTTGCAAACACACTGATTATAGGGGAGGGGGATTCTGAATTTATAGAGGGTGGAATTCTGAAGTTGGGTTGTTCGTTCGTGGCGCAAATGTCGATGTGTTCGCTGAATGCTATGTTTTTGTATGACCGACTTTTAATCTGGGATCTATGTAGTGTCATACTTTGGCGTAGAATGTTTTTGGTTTGGCCTATGTATTGTTCTCGACACCCTGAGCAAGTTAATATATACATTAGGTTTCCGGAAGCACATGTGAAGTTGTTTTTCCCTGTAACACATTGACCCTTTTTGAAAGAGAACTCCGATCTCTCAATTAGGTTGAAACATATACCACTGTTAGGTCTTCTGCATCTTTTTACTGATGGTTTCAGTGCTATTGCAGAGTGTACTTGGACTTGTGTAAGGAGAAAGTAATAGTGAAAGTTCGAAAACTAGGTTCTAGATTATCCACATCTGGGATGAACATTTATCTAATGTCCTTCCTACAGGTAAGACGGAATTTTCTATGTTCGCCACCCGCATACATTTTTGCCAGTACACACACACACACACACACACACACACACACACATATATATATATATATATATATATATATATATATATATATATACACACACACAGTGAAGCTTTACTATAGCGTTGTATATTATCGACTGGTATTTCCAGTAAATATTGGTGCATTGTTGTACCACTATCTTATTTATGTCTATATATCAGGTCATCCCATAAGTTCTGTCCGAATTTTGAATAAAGAAAACAAGTCATCAAATGTTATCTTTAACTGAAATTTAATCATCAATGCACTTTCGCTGATTATCTGACTTCATTCCATCTATTTACAAGCTTTTTAATCCCATCAATGTAAAACGCTTTTGGTTTCAAAGTGAAGGACTCTGAAATGTCAAGCTCGACCTCCTCCCGGCTTGCATTACGGCTTGCATTACGTGTGCATAGGGGCTACACACAGAGGGGACAAACAAGGACAGACAAACGGATTATATCGACCCCAGTGCGTAACTGGTACTTATTTAATCGACCCCGAAAGGATGAAAGGCAAAGTCGACATCGGCGGAATTTGAACTCAGAACGTAGCGGGCAGACGAAATACCGCTAAGCATTTCGCCCGGTGTGCTAACGGTTCTGCCAGCTCGCCGCCATGTGTGTGTGTGTGTGTGTGTGTGTGTGTGTGTGTGTGTGTGTGTGTGTGTGTGTGTGTGTGTGTGTGTGTGTGTATACGTTCGTATATGTAAGTATATCGTATGTCGTGTATATATATATATATATATATATATATATATAAATATTTGTATTTATGTGCTTTTCTGTGTAATTCCACTAATGAGGCAAAGCATTTCTTATGCAGAGCCAGAAATCCGGGATCTGGAATTATCCAGTAATTTTTGCTAGTTTATTTTGTCGCTTCGTCCTCTCTCCTGGTGCTATATGAACAATTATAGTGGCTTTAGAGTCAAGATTTGACTGCTATTTCCAGCGTGGTGGTGTCTCTTAGATACCCTAAGTTATAATTATATATATATATTAATATGTTTCCCCTTTTTGAGTATATTTTAGCATGTATACTTTTAAGAAAAAATATTTTGCTATTTAAGCAACCAGTAAAACATACATTATTTTCACTTTGAAAACGGCTACCAGAGTTGTCGGACGTGTTTTTACTGTTGCTGTTGAATTCTTTACACCATTGTTGAATTGTTTTGTGGAACTCTTTTGTTTGTATGCGTTTTTTGTTGTTTTTTTTAAACACTTTAGTTTTCTGCTTTGTAGCCGATTTGTATTTTTTTTCCCTCTTGTTTCAAGGGGGAAACTTAACTGAATTTCTCTTTTATTTCAATAACGAGTGCTTCGTCTTTGTCTCTCTGAAGAAGAGCTTCATTTTGAAAGGCTTTTAGAAGCCATGTTGAACAATATGCCTGTTGAACAAGTGGAACGTTCGGAAGAAAAAGTAATGAAAACTAAAGGAAATGAAAAGGATACCATGAAGAAAAACAATACAGTTAACTTTGCAGCTGCAGCCTCAGTGGTAAAAGAGGACTTAAAAATCGACCAACATGAGTTGGCTAAATACAACGGTCTACTGCAAAAGCGGGGACATGATATAAAATTGGTCTCTCCCAGTGAACGTATACAACACAAAGACAAACAATAATATATAAAATCTTTCATGCAAAAAACAAAGAAAATGACTTTGTATCACGAGAAGCAATTGAAAAATGTTTACGCCCTATTTGGCAAGAAACTACATACATAGCCAAGGGGAGAAGGTTCGGGACAGTAGAAATACTTTTCTCCAATGAAGATAAAGCCAGGCAACACCCTACGGCTTCACTTAAGTCGACAGAAGTGATTCTGCTGCCGACATACCTTGGAAGACGCACTTCCAGGGTAAGAGTGGCAGAAATCCCACCTGAGATAGATGTAGCCTGGCTTGTAGCAGCTTTAATACTGGGATTGGAGGATAAAATTACTATCTTCCAATCTACCAAATTCCATCATAAAAATTGAATTGGTCAAGCAATGGAGTTAATTATTCAAGCCGCACCTTGACCGCGAGGAGATTCCTACCTCCATATTAATAGGAGAAGAGGTAAACCTCAGAGTCTTGGTGGAAGGACGGAAACCAAAATGCTATAAATGTGGCGAAGAAGGCCACATACGCTCTGAATGTGAAACAGGCAAAGAAAATACACCACCCAAGGAAGACTCTACAGCTGAGGAAACTTCACCGGAAGCGAGGGCCGTAGTGCCTCCACCAGCCACGAAGCAATAGAAATAGACACGACCTGAAGAGGCAGCCACCAGAAAAGATACAGAGAACCCAGAATGGATTACTGTCGGCTAACACAGCAAAAGAAGAAAAAGAAGCTCCCCACACTCAACAGATACAGACACGCCCCAACCACAAGCACACACGAACCCACAAACACACATGCACCCACCACCGCGAACACCACACGTCCCACAAACTCCCCAATTACCACCACGTAAATCATGCATAAATATCACAGCAATAAATATCAAAAACACACTTTTAAAAGGAAAAATTGAAAACATCACCACTGCAAACATATATACAGACGACCTGAGAATACAGTCGTCCCTCCCCATGTTCAGTTTTACATAATAGATAGCATAAACTATAGTACAATCAAAAAATCATTCCCGGAGGACGTAGGCCCGTTAGAAATGTATTTCTCTAATCATTTGTATAGGCAGTTCATCAAAATAAACCCACAAACTACACCACCTGAAGAAAGGAAGGAGGAGGGACCACCATCCTCCCTATCCCCAAAACAGTTTTTCCTTTTATCTTCTTGCTCCAATTAGGTTGTATAAATGTACGCGGCCTGTGTTCGGATTGGCAGTAAAGCTGCCTCCTTGACGACCTCAGGTCACATAGAATGGATTTAATAGTTGTTACTGAAAGCAGACTGACTGGACTGCAGGCTTTCTCACCCCTCCTAAACGGCTACAAGAAATTTATTTCTCTGAGCCAATCTGGAACAACATGGTCCTTCAGTAAACGAGCCCGGGGAGATGTGCAAAGTATTTCATGAGCATTTCGCCCAGCGTTTCGGGACGGGCGGTGGACCGGAGGGTGGGGAGGACCTCGTGGACTTCCTCACCTGTTCGCTGCGTCTCTCGGCGCGGGAAGCGAAGTGCTATTAAGGGCCGATCACAACTGCGGAGGTGGAGGAGGCGTCATCGGACTGCGGTGGGGACAAGTCGCCTGGAATAGACGGTCTCCCCTATGAACTGTATTATAGTATGCCAGACTTGTTTGGGCACCTAATTGTATGCTTCTATACCAACTGGCAGCAGAACTGGATTCCCAAATCTGTGAGCCGGGGGCTGCCGCTGCTAAGAATGTCCCCAAACAAGGGGGACGTTATTAATAATTTCAGGCCCATCACTCTCCTTAACGCAAAGTTGAAGATTTTAGCCAAGGCTTTAGCAAAAAAGGCTGGCGCAAGTCGTGAGTAAACTTATCGGGGAGGCGCAAACATGTGCCATTCCTGGCAGGTCAATTCACGACAATCTCCACCTTCTCCGCTATTCCTTAGAGAGCGTAAATAGAATTCCTGGTTGGAATGCATGCTCTTCCGCTTTTTTGTGGAGGAGCAGGGGGGGCTCTAATGAGGCGCACTATCTGCTGCCAACAACCGTTGAAGGGTGGGCTAGAAATACCGTGGCTAAAAATGCGCAGGCATGAGCTGAGGCTTAGGCACCTCTGGCTCTACCTAGACGGTGGATAGGTGTGGTCTCCGTTGGTAAGACTCTTGTTTCAACAGTTCACATCTGTTACTGAACTAGACCCATGGATTAAGCGTAGACCGAGGTTGGAAGTTTGGCAGGTTGAGTGTCGTCAGGCACTTGTGCTCCGCTCCTGAGCGGGCAACGCTGGCGGCGTGGGTTCCACTTCGTCCTTCTATAGAGGGTTGGTAGAGTTCAAGTGTGACGACGTCCTCGGAGAAACCCTAAGCTTCGATGACGGTCAACTCGCCAGCCTGTACCGAAGAACATTCGGGCCAGGGCCTATGGACAATTTCCATACATTCCTGGCATGGCAGTGTTACAAAGGTGCCTAATCTGTTCGGGACAAACTACTTAGGTAAGGTTCTTCGTCCACGCCGACTTGTGTTTAGGTCGAACAACTATTGTCATATCTAAGAAGATTACAACTGTCGACTGAATCTATAATTAAGATTGTTCCGCTGCCTTCCCTGAATAAGGAAGAGCAGGCTTTTTTTCTCTCGGTAGTAGCTATCGCGAAAGAAGTAGTGTGGAAGATGAGAGTGAAAGGGATCGTGACAGGCATTTTCCTCTCCAGCTTTGGGTTGTTTAACTTTTTTTCTTTTCGTATGAAAAAGAAAAATAAGGTTAGAGAAGAGATGCCTGTCGCACAGATTGTTTCGGAAAAGATGGAAGACTGTAGCAAATATGTTGAGAGTGAGTGAACCTGTTTGAACAAGAACACAAACCCATAAAAAGCGGTTTCAGTGTTAGAATGTGGTTTGTGGGGTCGACCACGTCCCTCACTTTATCATGGTTAATCATTAGTTTTTCATTATCGTATTGCATTTTTGTAATTTAACTTTATATTATCACGTTGTTATTTGCATTCGATCCCCGATCCCTTGTCTGTCCTTGTTTTGTCCACTGTTCATTTAGACCGTAATGGTTAATAAAGAAAAGAGTTTGAAAACGGTTACTTGACGCTTGAATCTCATATCAGAGTAACGCACTATAAACATTACTATTAAGATTAAAATTAAAATTATCCCCTCAAAAAAGCTATCTCTACTCATTCTTTCAAATATGTACACACACACACACACACACACACATATATATATATATATATATATATATATATATATATGTGTGTGTGTGTGTGTGTGTGTGTGTGTGTGTGTGTGTGTGTGTGTGTGTGTGTGTGTGTATAGCCATAAATAATATACACAGAAGTGAGTGCGTACGATAACACATGTATTTTTAAACCCGTTATGCTTTCGTAGAAAATGTTACTTTTGAGTAGACGCAGGTTTTTTTTTTTCTTATTTGACGTAGTAACAGTTCTTTTACCTTTCATATTTGCATTGATTAAACTATAATAGAGATTATTTTACACGAATCAAACGTACGAAGCAAATTTGACCTTTTCTATTCAAATGACAGGTTAAAATTTTAGTATTAGTTTGGATTACTAACACGTGTTGTTAGAATGTTCTGTAGAAAATCTGTTTTATGAACGTGAAACATTTCCGGTACAGAAATAAAAGAGAATAAATCATAAATACCTCACTTTCAGTCTTAACTTCTTTACTTCAAAGACAATGTTACAACATTTCAATTTGTTTTCAATTGATGGAAAAAGGCTGCAGCGCTTACTATAGACAAAGACCTGAAATTTGGAGGAAGGGATAATGGTCTATTACACCGAACCCAAAAAGGCGAAAAGAAAAGCCAGAATCGGCGAAATTTGAAATCAAAACGAAATCGGGTAGTAGTTTTGGGATTCAGGAAAAAAAAAAATAAGAAACACCACTGAACAACTTGCTCGCCACGATAACGCTTCAGCTAGATCAAAGACTTAATGATGCTAATAATCCATTTTACTGTAGACACAAAGTTTGAAATTTCGCGACGCTATATGATCCAGGCCGATCGCAGTAGGCGTATACTTCGTAGTCGTCCAGAAACAGAGCAAACAATTGCATTTCGGAAATATGAGTCTCACAAATGGCTCCTACAGCAAGACATAATGAATCTGCTTCCATGCTACTCTCAGGTCATGAGCATTTCACCAACCTAGTCTTAGAACTGCCATTCAGGGAAGAAGTAAAGAAACAAAAGAAGAGTCAGTCAGTTACCCTAACCTTGCGTTGGTCGTTTTTCGAATCCTTTGAATGAACCTTTAAATATCCTTTTGACTAAAAACTCCTACATCATAAGGGGAATGAGAGTTCAAAATTTTGTTTATATTAGAATCTACAAATGCCATCAAATTCCTCGCTCTCTTTCCGTAGAACTGTGTAATTGTGCGGCTAGTCCGTGAGATGTTGATCTAAGTGTTCCATTTACTGTGGTTGATGTGGTTGTTGTCGTTTTGTTTATTTTTATTTATTTCCTTCTGTTACTGATCCTGCTGTGTCTCTCGCTGCTGCTGTGAACACTGGTTCAGTGCTTGAGGTTGCTGTAGTTGTTTTATCTCGCTCTTGTTGCCGCTGCTGCTTTTGTTGTTGTTGTGTTGCAGCTGCTGCTGTCGGTTGTTGAAATTGCTAGCCTGGCTCCTTGGTTACGTGATTGGGGGTACCGTTCTCAAGGTTATTCAGATTGATACCCACAAACTATTAGTAATTGGGGGTTTATTTCATCGGTATTTTCACTCGCTCCCCCTCCTTTCCTTTTTAGAGTTCGCTAGACGATCACCCGCTCGGGTGTTTTGTCTCGTCCGAAGCCTCTTCTACATCTGTTCTGCATTCAAATCCTGCCGAAGTCAAGATCGATGAACTAAAGTAACGGTAAATTACTGTGGACGATGGTCAAGATTTACATCCTCCCCTCAAAATTGCTGAACTTGTACCAAAATTAGAAACATTTAGCAGTAGTAGTAGTAGTAGTAGTAGTAGTAGTAGTAGTAGTAGTAGTAGTAGTAGTAGTAGTGGCAGCAGCAGCAGCAGCAGTAGCAGCAGCAGCAGTAACAACAACATCACTCGCAGTAAATATTCACCAGTGCAGGTTGAAACATTGCCGACAACCGTGATTGGGTAACAGTTAAATACATATTAAGGAAACTATTTTCCTAATCGATGAAGCGATCAATATTTATTTATCTCTATGACAATGTCATAAAGAGAGATAGTTAACTGCTTTGGTCTGTTTTGATTTTTCAAATCAGAAGTTTTCGTCATCATTTGATTAACCCAGTTCATTTCCAGTCAGTATGTTTCTCAGTTATAACAAACATAAGTTGTTTCCTGTACATGGATGAATCATTTCAACAGTTTCTTATAAGACCCACTTTCAACAGGTACATTCTCAGACCTTTCGGCACATATTTCCTGAAGGATTCTTTTAAAAAAACGTAAATTAAGTAAGTCTACTTTATAATTTTCCCTTTGTTTCACTTTATTAAGACAAGTATTAACATAATTTACGCAGTTTATAGTAGACACGCAATTATTAGACTGCGATACACATATAGTTTCTCAAGAATTAAGACTACCACATTTGGCACATTCGCTGAATTTATTATTACATTGTAGATCTGCTCTACCAAATATATTGCATATCACAAGTTAGCATTTACGTGTGTATGTGTTGTTGCGTATGTACTTACTTATTGCTTATTAATCAGAAACAATTAATCAGATGCATGTATTTACATAAATAGTTTGAACGTGCAATATACAATTTAATCTCAGAAAAGCATTCAATTAGTGACTGTAATATATATAATGCTTATCGAATCAGTTTTAGAATCATGAATATTTATAATGCAAATATTTCCCAAGTTCTAGACGTTTTGCTGTTAACAAAAATTACGCTATAAAGTTCAAAACAAAGACACATAAAATACATTAAACTCGAAGTTTCTTCAAGAATCTTTATTACACATTTTCTATAAGGAATTTAGAGATTTAACATATTATAAGAATAATTAAGGTTTAGAATTCAGATATTTTCTGATTATTTTGTGTAGGAAGTGATAAGAGTGTTTTATATTAACTCGCAAGTTTCAGCAGGTTATTAATATTAATTTATGTACATTGTCACGATACAAGGAAGCAATAGAGTTGATTGAATCTGCCGCAGTATATTTAATCTCCGTGGAGAGAGGATAAAATCCAAAATTGACTGGCAGGGTTGAGGTATTCAGCCTTGCTTCTACTTAATGACTAACTTACAATCTTGTTGCAAATACATTAGAAATGATAAACATATTTAAGGCTTCAGGTTGTCTAAGTTTTGCTTTGATGCTCATTACTTTTATTTTATATTAAATTTTGCTTGACATATTTATTTTTTCATTTCTATATGGTTTTCAGGTCACTGAATTACATTTGTCAGATTACCCTTTTTTCCTCTCCACCAAATAAGGATTACCCAGTATATGGCTTGATATACAATCTAATCGCCCGTAATATGGTTAACTTTAAAATAATATCAGTAAAAATGATTGAAAAGCATTTCTAATTTCAAGTTAGATTCTAACTAAGCAATAAGACATACATCTTACCAAAACATAAATCTAGGTTGGTGTGACATTATTACTCTATAAAATAAAAGTATGTCACCTGTTGATCATTACTCATACTTCTACAATTCTACCATAAATTCAACTTCCTTTAGAGTTAAATATTTACAAAGGAAGAGAGTAATGAAATAATTTCCACAATTCCTATTTCATATTATGCATTTACTTTATCCAGAACTACAGCTGATCAAGTTGGTGAGGTATCAGATTATCGAATAATACGTCTGTCACTATATTTGATTATTAGTACACAGCCAAAGCATTTCATTATCAATGCATGACTTAAACACTCCACTATCAACGCATCGTAGAAACTTCCAAAAGCTACATTTTAATTGGCTGTAAATAGGTAGTATGATAGATGAATATCTCAGTACGTGATTATAATTCATAAAGCTCTTTAGAATTGAGTGCTGAGTTAAAATCTTTCAATGAAAACACTTGAAAGCTGGCTTTCCACACAGACAACATAAAAACGAATTATTCAATGGATTATGAGCCATAGAGTCATATTTTGCATAATCCTTTGATTTATTGTTTTAAATTTATGGTTAACTCTTGAATAAAGGAATGCAATGATACAAACTACTAACTGAACCGATTGGTTGAAGTGATAGAAAATTATGAATAGGAGCTAACAGTTATAAATTAAAGGATATTCATTATGTTGCAACCGCCTACCTTTTATTTCAGAAGACTAATTAATAATTACTGCAATAAGATAAGGAATAAAATAAAATGAAATATAAACAAATTAATCAGTGAACCAATATAGTTTCCATTCCAACTGTTAGTAACTTCAAAGTTATAATTATAATTAACAAAAATATATGAAAAATAATTTCGCAGTCCGCACTTTGATGAGTGGTAACATTGTTATAACAACAGTCTTGATATTACTATTTAATTTCAAACAGAAATACATCGTTGACTGCTCACAATAAGACTGATATATTTTGATGTAACAGAACAACTTCAATTCGATTTCCATTTGTTTATTTATTTAGTTATTTATTTTTATATTCCAAAACCATTAACTAAATTGCTTATTTTTGTAGAATCACTTTAACACGGCAATTTTTACGAGCATCAAGTACCACTCTTTAAAATCTATTTCTTTCAGATATATATGGACTTTCATTGCAAAGTGTATCTGTAGTGCACAGTTGTATATATTATGTACCGGAAACACTTAGTGATATCACAAAGTCATGCAACATGGATATATAGTGGTGTGCATTAGGTATTAATACTTATTGTGAAGCAAGTTATCTATAAGATTTTCATCAAAACGCGATTGTATACATACGCTTAATGTGTGTCTGAAAATGTTCACATCCATATAAACTTCGACTTACGTTTGCTTCATGTGTCTTCAAATAATACACTACGACGACGTTTGTGAAAAGATTCCATAGTCCAAAACAGAGTAGTTTTCGTTAATCGACACTAATGCGTTTTCGAATGCTTCATGTCTACCACCTTATCTCTATCTTATCACATAAATAAACAGCTAGGGAATAATATATGCTTCATAAAGGTCTTTCATGCAACATATGATGCAGTTAAATCAAAACTATTTATGAACATATGAAATTATATACGACAATGTTAATAAAGAAATAGAGAAATAATGCATTTGTTCCAGCTTTCATGTGCTCATATAATGCTACAAAGTACAGACACGTACATATATAGAATGTATGTGTAGATGTGTGTGTGTGTGTGTGTGTGTATGTACGTAGGTATGCATGTGTGTATTTGACAAGGTGTGCATTTAGCTATACACACCCAGTCACACACAAACACACATAAATATATGCGTATATACGTACACATATATCCATATATATATATATATATATATATATATATATATATGCAAATATAAAGGTATATGTGTATATATATGTATATATGCGTATGTATATTTGTATATACGTACGTATATATATATATATATATATATATATATATATATATGTATGTATGTATATACGTATATATATATATATATATGTGTGTGTGTGTGTGTGTGTGTGTGTGTGTGTGTGTGTGTGTGTGTGTGTGTGTGTGTATGTGTGTATTTGTGTGTGTTTGTGTGTTTGTGTGTGCGTCTTTTTTCTGTGTGGTTGATTGTTGCTTTTCACCTGTGTCAGTTCCCTTTTCCGTAACGTAGAGCTCGAGTAAACATTTACCACGCTGTGGTAAGTATTGACGTTGACGTTATCGATTACTCCCCTTCATGATTAAAGGGGTTTAGAAATCCAAGGTATTTTCTCAGTTGTAACCCTTGCGAAATCTGACAAACACCGCATGTAGAAGCATAAAAGTGGGGATTTTCCACACATTTTGTTCCTTACAAAATGAAATGTCAAGGACAATTTTAAAATCCTGGAGTGTTCCTTAAAGCTCTTCTTCAATAATATATATGTATCTACACACACACACACACACACACACACACACACACACACACACACACACACTATATTTTTTTCTCGGTGAATACAGAATACAGAATGATACCCTTTAGTGAACATATTGAGAAATGCGCAAAACAAATGCTACCACAATTTATAATCTTTCCATTCTATCAATGTGCCATTGGAACACCAACAGAAATTAGATTAAATAAGGAAACCTTCTTCATTGATAAATATAAGCCAAAACTTAACCATTGCTAACACTTTTAAATAAGGAAAGTCACCTCACTGAGAAAACGAATATAGAGCAAAACCTAACCACTTATAACATTCTATTCCTTCTAAACCAAATCATGTTAAATTAATCAAAATCTATCATCTCTAACATTTTTGATTATCTCCCTTATACCGGAAAAAATCCCTGATTACCTGCCCCTATTTAGAACACCATATTTTATACCGGAGTGAAGACATGTTACGATACAGGTAGAGAAATTCGAAAAGAAAATACGAAACCGGTTATTTCTCCCAAAATAATGTTTCTATACTCAAAATTTTATAACATTTTTCTAACAAAACGATTTAGCTATATACTTTAACTATATAACACCAGCCTTCTGTAGTTTTTTTCACTCTTGTTTATCTTTTATATATGTATATATATATATATATATATATATATATATATATATATATATATATATATATGACAAAGAAAGTGTTTAGTACATGAACACTTCTTTAATGGCCAGTTACAATTTCGTCGTTACCATCTTGATTTAACACCATGTACGCAAAGGGTTCCTATGAAATATGTTACGTAATATTTATGATTTTAAACATTAGAGTGGCACTTTATCAGACCTGCATTAAAAGGTGCGCTCAGTGGTTAAAACTTTTCAGTGCTCAAGAATTTTATTCTAAAACAACCCAGTTTCTTCCCAGTGAAACATTTCTTTCTAGTCATATTCTGATTCAGTAAGTTTGTTTCATTTGCAGTGACTGCCTTCTGTTTTCTTAAAACATGATCTTCGCTTACTCTTCCTTCAGCCTTTGAAATTTATCATGTTTTGATGCTTTTGAAATGGACAAATCATTCAGGATTTGAGATACAATATCTTGAGTATGTCTCTCATTTCATATTCTATCTATTCTCTTCAGAAATCAATCCCTTCTCTTGTGTTGCCAACACGTGATCTCAAATTTCTTTTCATCATAATAGTAGTTTGTTATATGTACGAATACCGGATGGACGATGTTTATGAGAAAACAGTGAAAGGTGCCCTCATTGCAAAGTCCACAGCTGTGCTTCACATGTTTCTAGTAAAACCGGAATCCACTCAAAGATTTTGAGAGCCTGCGTTGGCAAGAAAACATTTCAATGACTGTTTACGAAAAATCGATAAAATCGATAAATGCAGCTGTTATGAGGAGTAAATTGTACTTCCACTGTAGGTAAAGTAAAACGCCTAGAAACACCAAATACGGTGACAAGTGAGTAATGAGTAGTGAATAACAGTTGTGGCGTCTGACTGTAGAGAGTGAGAAAAGATGGTCATAGTGTAGGGTACGATGATATAATAGAAACGTATAGAAGAAAAGAAAGAGAATTGGCACAGGAAAAACGGAGTCTAATAGAGTGGTAGAGTATGGTAGTAAGATCAAAATCTTGTATTGAACAAATAGGAAAGAACTTGCTGCAGATAGCGTAGCACTTGGTTCACAATGAATGCACAAATATGTTATTAACTATAAACGCAACGACGATTAAAGCATGCAGACAGTAATGTGCCGCTGGTGGGTTAACGATATGAGACAATGAATTGCACAGAAACATTAAAAGTGTCAAATAACGAACACTGAATATGGGAATATGGCAGTACGTAGTAGTGAACAAAGAAGCTAAGATAATCCTGCAGGACATGTGAAGCATTCAGTGAGTTGAATGGAATTAAGGCGAGCGTACATGTGAAATTATACTGGGTATATTGAAATGTGATCACAAAACAAAAAGCGCATAAATCGAACTCCGTGTTGACGAAAATCGCGATAAATGGGATCTCTCTTTTATTTATATGTGTGTATGTGTGTTTATATATGCGTATGATTTTGATTGTGCGTTTATTGTGTATATTTATTTGATTGGGAATAAGTGTATCAATCATGTTTGTATTTGTGAAGGCTGGTTGAAATGTATGTTATGCTTATTATAATAGCCCTACAACAGGAAAAAATATTGTTCCTTAGCAGAAATGAGCTGATCATTCGCTATCTAACAATACCTTTCCCGTGGAACATTTACATTAATATTCTTAAACGACAGTTAGCAAGATACCACGAAGGCATTAATCAAGCCTGCGTAAATTTATGGGTTGATAGAAACGACTACAAAGAACCTCTTTAATATCTTGTTGCCAGAAAAATCCGTTCATACAATGATACTGCCTTCACTAAATATTCTTTTCCATTTAAACAAAAGTTCTTTCTGAATAAATATCATGTTAGTAAAATTTGTATTGTGTCACATCGAGATTAAACTGCTTTTTGTCAGATAATAAATACCATTCAGTCTTTAGATTCACTTAGTTTAAATTTAAATTCTTTCTTCGTTTGTATTTGAATTATTTTAGGTTTATTTGTATACTTTGTTGAATCGAAAGATTTACACCATTTAACATCACTCATATTGTGGAAAGGCATTCATCTTAGAAGAGCAGTCTCCACTACTGCATCTAGGTCATAACATTAGGCCTTAACGTTCATACTTTCAAATTCAATAAATATATTCTACACCTCACCCTATGGTCTTTTCCCATAGTAATGCATTAACATTCAAAATCGAAGAAACTACATTGAGCTTTGGTTACCATTTTCTGGTCAACACCATTTAGTATTATCCTGTCTGTTTTGTTTCATGTATTATAGTTTAAAAAAAAAATTCTGCTTCATGAAGTCGTCATTGCATCAATTTGGACTTTTTCAAATCAGATAGCAATAACACCAGGTTATTTCATGTGGATATTCAGTGAAAAAAGATAAATTGCTGGTCATAAATACGTAATTGAACTTTTAGCAGTGATCTTTCTGAGAATATCGACTTTTGTTTAACATGCAGCATATCCTTTGATAGCAGACATGTTGTCACTGTTTCGATAAACCGGGAAACAATTTATGGCCAGGTAATTTGTTGACTTTATCAAAAAATTGCAAATTTGCTTTGAAAAAAGCTTTATATGTGCACATCTTTTACTATGCAACTGAAAATTAATTTCACGTAGTTATTTATGACTGACTTTTTAGCATATCTTAAGATTCTGTCGCCTACTATAGGTAATAAATTAATTATATTGCAGATATAAAATATTTAACATGCAGAGACGATAACGTTTATATCTGGTTTCTTGCTTCAGTTCAATTTGCATGCCATAAACGAATAGTCGATGAAACTAATCCTGTGGGTTACTCTTGTTTTATCTACGCCTGAGCGTAAAAGATAATATTGTAATTTAGTCTGACATTCTACATTCTATATAAATGCATATATCAATATAGATAAACGTAAGAAATACAATGTTTAAATGTGTGTATATGTTTGGTAGAACAAAGAAGAGAAATACAACTGCAAGAATTTTTTTCATATATATTCGGCTGTAAAATTACGCAAATGACTCAAAGACCGAGAGTCTCGTGCATTGCACTGACCAAACTAAATTAGCAATAGTAAATCCACACTTTAAATTGGAAAGATTTATACTTTTTTTTTTTTGGAAGGTTCGATCAAAATATTATTGGAGAGTCACGTGATAAGCAATAATTTTCAAACTTTGTCCGTAAAATGAAAGGAAAATATAAATAAGCTAAATTCTTTCTATCTCTTACTCTCTTTCTCTTTCTCTCTATCTCTTCATACGCCATGTCTACAGGCATCGAAGTTCATCGGCTTCCGTACCACCATACCATATCCTCATCATCATCATTATTATTATTTAGGCGGTGAGCTGTCAGAATCGTTAGCACGCCGGACAAAATGCTTAGCGGCATTTCGTCCGTCTTTACGTTCTGAGTTCAAATTCCGCCGAGGTCGACTTTGCTTTCATTCTTTCAAGATCGATAAATTAAGTACCAGCCAGCACTGGAATCGCTGTAACCGACTTGTCTCCTCCACCAAAATATCAGGCCTTGTACCTATAAGAGAAAGGATTATTATTATTATTTATTCTCTTTGAACAGCTTCTAACGCCGGCGATGTACTACGGTGCCAGCTGTTCACTACCTTTGCACCGATGTACTACGGTGCCAGCTATTCACTACCAATGAACTAAGGTAACACCCCCTTATATTTCGAGTACCATCCGGACAATTCGAGCGGTTCCAAGCAGTGCTATTTTCTGCAAGTGCTCCACCCTTATTGCAGCCCCTATTTGTTCCATTTACTCGAGATTTTTACTCACTGTTGCCAGTTGGGCATGCTATATCTATGATCCAGCATCGCTTGCTTTCTTTCTCAATTAGCACTATTACTTTATTCTTCTTCTTATTATTATTATTGTTATTGTCGTTGTTTTTGTTAGTTTTTTTTTTACTTCTCAGAGCGCTTGGTCTTGTTTGCTCTGATAGTTTCTGTGAGGGCGGACAGCAGTCTGCTTTTAGACATCTCACAGAGTCTCTTTACGCAGTTGTTAATTATTGTAGGAGATATTCCACATCCAAGTACCTATCTCAAATTATTATTACCATTATTATTATTATTATTATTACTATTATTATTATTATTATTATTATTATTATTATTATTATTATTATTATTATTATTATTATTATCATTAAGTGAGAGAGTAGTGCATGCCATCAAAGTAACACTGGAGTAAAATATATGAAGCCCAGCATACACATCATGACTACCCGTCCGATAAGGGTACATCAGGCATATGCATCACAACCATGAGTGCGCGAGATTATGATCTCATATCAAGATAAACAGCGCATGACCTTGCTGGTGGGACCCAGTTAGAATTTTCTTCAGGTCGAGTAACATCGAAAGGTTCAAGAATAAGGGTTGTTTAAGGTGTTCAACGAAACATTCATTCTTTCAAAGCTGAATTATTCAAACCCCAACCCAAATAATTCCCCTCACCACATGGCTATGATGCTCCGCCATTACATCTGCTCGTGTTCAGATGTCGTCAGTCACCAATGGACATGCTGAAGTGGTTAGGATCAAACAACTGACAAGTAAATCTGTGGTATTGAGCAGAATATTTGCTGTAGCCTGTCTTTTATATCAAGACAAAACATGTACATGATGACATTTCCAATCAGTTAAAATCAGAAGCCATGAGAGCCTGTGCCTGTGCCTGGTAGTGCATCTATTATTATCATTATTATTATTATTATTATTATTATTATTATTATTATTATTATTATTATTATTATTATTATTATTATTATTATCATTATTATTATTATCTTTCTTGCACATGACATCAAATTGACACTGGAGTGCAAATATACGAATCCCTCTGTACCCATTGTGACTACCTGTCTGATAAGGGTACACCAAGCACATGTATCACAACCATTTGTGCGCTACATAGTGATCTCATATCAACAGAAACAGCGCATGACCTTACAGGTGGGGCCCAGTTAGAATTTCTTCAAGTTGAGTAGCCCATCCCACTCAAACGGTCCCTGAAAAGAGTTGTTTATAGGTGTTGAACGAAACACTTCCATTCAGCTAGCTAGCGGCGAGCTAGAATCGTTAGCACCCCGGACTATATGCTTAACGATATTTCGTCCGTCTTCACGTTCTGAGTTCTAGTTCCGCCGGGTCGACTTTTCCTTTCATCCTTTCGAGGTCGATAAAATAAGCACCAGCTGAGCATTGTGGTTGTTGTAATCGACTTACCCTCCCCACCAAAGTGCAGGTTTTGTGCCAATATTTGAAATCATTATTACGGGAAAAGAGCTGTGGTAATTTCATGCTTTATTTTATTATTATTTTTTTCGCTTCTATTTGGATTCATATATTTATGCTTCTTCATAATAATGTTCCATTATGTGAAAGATAATGATCTCTTTCCATAGTTTGAGTTATTGAACGTGTAACATTTGAACTTGTTTCCTTGTGCTAAGTATTTATTTCTTTGACTTCGTTCCACAGTAAAAGGCTGATTAAAGTATAATGCTCCATCGTCTCGTTTCATTAGATAAAGAATTTCGATCTCGTTCGTTGATTAAAAGCGTAACACTGGAGCACATAACAAGCAGCAATGTATTGTAGTTAAGAGAAAGGAGGAGGAGGGGAAGGCGGCAGCGGCAGCGGCGGCGGCAGCGTGGCGGCAGCGGCGGCGGCAGCGGCGGCGGCAGCGGCAGCGGCAGCGGCGGCAGCGGCAGCGGCGGCAGCGGCAGCGGCGGCAGCGGCAGCGGCGGCAGCGGCGGCAGCGGCGGCAGCGGCGGCAGCGGCGGCAGCGGCGGTAGCGGCGGCAGCGGCGGCAGCGGCGGCGGCAGCGGCGGCAGCGGCGGCAGCGGCGGCAGCGGCGGCAGCGGCGGCAGCGGCGGTAGCAGCAGCAGCATCAGTAGCAGTAGTAGTAGTAGTAGTAGTAGTAGTAATTCTTCAATGTCTCCCATGCCCAATATATTAGTGTAATATTTGCAAGCTGTCCATACATTTCGTCGTTTATGTTAATCTAAGTTGTAATATACGTAGGAATCGCAGATTTTACTGAGAATATAAACTAACTATTCAATACTTCGAATTTATTCATGCGAACTTTCTTGTATTCTTCTATTATTTCTGAAACCTCAAAATGTGAATAAGTTTTTTCTAATATATCATGATAGAAGTGAATTTTCATTTGGTAACCAAATTTTTCTCAGTTTGAAAGCAATGATCTAACTACATGGCTGATGCAATAAATCGCTGTATTGAATACACCTAGAAATACGCATTTTACTGAGGGAATCCTTACAGCTTTTAACGTAGACGTCAATTTATGTCTATAGAATCAGAATATCGTGTTAACATTTTTACATGTTAGAAGCCAATTGTTAAGCAAGTACGACTAGAAAATTTTTCATATGCTTTCCATAATCATCACCAAATAAATATAGCGAAACACAAGCCAAGAGCGGTTCCTGCATTTGACCACTATAACTACTGGATATAGCTGTTGAATCTCCCTCAAGTGATACACTACCGTCTCCAAGCAGGTACTACTCATTTTTGTCAGCTGAGTGGACTGGAGTAACGGGAAATAAAGTGTCTTGTTCAAGGACACAACGCCATGCCGGATTTGAACTCACGACCTTGCAATCGTGAGCCGAAAACTCTAACCACTAAGCCACGCGCCTTCACTAGTCCTATATATACTAACTAGGAAACCACAGCATAATTAACGTGATGAAAGATTTTGATCATTAGTTTCGTCAATAAAGTTTGGTTTGGAAGTAAACAATAAAAACAAATCACATTTCTCATCTACTACAGAGACACATTCACGGGTATCTAGGAGTTATTTTAATAAGCTTTCATTTTCCAATTAAAAAAAAAATTCATCGAATGTATTCTGTCCGTTCTATATGCCTTAATTTCTTGTGAAAAATAATCATTCAGAATCCTAAATATTTATGATATAATTATTACTTTCTCATGATTCAATGTTAAACCCAACGTTCTAGACTACATGCATTACAGATCTCATTGTGAACCTCTCGATTCCCAATTTAAATCTTGTCATCATTCGTTCTTCTGTAGTTGATAAAAAAAAATCTAGTAATATTCTAAAATCGATTCAGTTCGACTTCGTCATTGCCCTTGCATAACTGAACGTATGCCATGTCAAAATAAATTATTATTGATCGATGAATAATGAAGTCTTTAACGGTGTCCATCGATTCAACTGACTACGTGACATTTTTTATACTTTTATCTTTTATACTCGATTTTTCGCAGACTGCATAGCATAAAATATTAAAAATGGGAAATGAAGGCGTAGTTTTCTATTAAAGCTAACTATTATACCTTCATAGATTAATTTAAATTTATATTGCATATAATGAATAGATTTAACAAGCAATCAATGTTAACCAATGTTAAGAAAATTCCCTTTTCACGTGATTTTCTGAAATACTAAGCCAGGTAAATCTTTAATAGTCTGAAAGTATTTGTTTGAAAAGAAAATAGTTATTAGAATTGAAGGTGATGTTGTTGACTTGGGAAACGATTTGCAAAATTATCTCATTTCGTCATAGAAACTAAAAGGTATTACAGGAATAGGTGTTCATTTTATAATATCGATTTATTTTATAAGACTGCCAATCATGTTTCGCGCTTCAAATTTTAATAAGGAAAATAATGTGGCTTAATTTTATAGATTATCTGAAGAAACGCTATAAAAGAGTCACTGTCAAGAAGTATAATGCCACATGAAATGTCAGGGAAATCCGGTGTAGAAAAATCGAAGCAATTTTGTTTGTCAATTGGCGATTTCACGACAATCGGAGAGATTAGTAGAATGAAAAACTATTATAGTAAAGAAGCGCTGTCATTGCTCCATCATTTTTATCAGCTCTCAGTGATTCGATTGCAAATTAACTACTTTATTGTATATTTAAAACTTCCCATTATTTTCCCAAGTTCTCTCTGAAGAGAAGCCACACAAACTTCCAATATATCTGTATAACATTATTTACTGAAATGCCTTTTCATATCTAAAATCTATGGATTATTTCCATTTGAAATATATAATTACTAACCAATGTTCTTTTAATATTCTTTTGATATTCTTTTAATATTGTCATCACTATAAAGATTGGGAGAGTGTTAGGCACTGGAGATGAAAGCGTGCCAAACTACTGTCTGGATAGTCAAAGACACGTTTTTAAAGGACACATCAAAGACACGTCTTTAAGAAAGTATTTATTTGAGCAACCTGGCGTAATACATACGACAGAGAGGTAAATTTTATCGATTAGGGTAATAGGGGGTATCAACAAATGAAGGGTGTTTCATTAATTCAAGATTTAAAGAATTAGTGTAAATCGAGAAAAGTATCCAATGTCTTTTAGAGTGAAGAGAACAGTGCAGTGCGAAATTTTATTACGTAGAAGAAATAGATAGACAACCTATTCATTCATGTTTAATTCATAATGCTTCAGATATCAACGAGTCAGTATTTATTACAAATTTCATGGTTTCTTTCCTATTTTCTTCATAATCTTAGGTCTCTCTACACGTGATATGTTTATCGCAGGTGGAAACGTTTTTTTTTTTTTGAAGTTTAAACCATCACACGCCTTCAGTTCATTTTTAATCATATGTCAGCCATAGTGATTCAAACGTAAGGGCTTTATGAATATAATAACGTGCTTAGGAGTCCAGTTATATGTATCACAGGTAATATACTAAATTTTATTTATCAATGCGAGAAAAATCTGAATGGTAAATAAAGAGAGCTGAATTTTCTGCTGAAGCATTATTTGATATTTTATAATCTATTTAGATTATACTTTACGGTTCCGATTTGCCGAGTCAATATAACCATTATCGCAAAGTAATAGCTTTGTATCAACAAATCAAAAATATTATAAAAACCGTATTCTTGTAAAGTACAATTAATGGACACTGTGGATATCATTAAAGGAAGACTACTTCAACAAGAAAAGAATTAAAAATAAATTGGTTGGTGACTGCAAAATGTTAATGAAAGCAAGCTAACGTAACTGAATCAGTGATTCAGGGTTTTATTATTTTTTCCTCTGGATTTATTCTCGATGATCAAACAACAAAATTTGATTAAATGTATTCAAAGCCGGCATGCTTTGCTTAGTTTAGCTCAAAGTATTTTAATTTCCCATCCGTGGGGATAACCTAATTTGTTTTTTGTCAAATCCTTTATATTAATAAATTAACTTTAATTAACTTGAAAGACTTGCTCGAATTATTTGGTGAATATTTGTAAAGTATTCTGCAGACTAAAAGAGTAGCTTAAAACGAGATTAGTAAATGATTCCCGCAAGAAAAATAAACAACGTTTGTTATTCAAATTTTAACTGCTTGGAAATATATTTTTATCAAGAAACTTTATTTTTATGAGTGTATCAACATGTGATAGAGAGACGGTAAAAAGAGTTCACCTTGATGATGCTTGATGTGAAGTATGAAACAGCAAAAGAGTTGTATAACGTTGAATTTTTCAAGTGTTATATAGCATTACAGCTGATAATAAGATAAAATATCTCATGGGATCATCATTTCAAGTAGAAGTATTTGGGTGATGGTCTATGTTTTTTTTTTTGTTAATCCAAAGCAGAACGTATATCAGAGCGAATGCGGATTAGAATAATGCAAAAGACTCAGTCAAAAGGAAATAACTTGTTCATTATAACACACATTTAAAAACTGATTATGAATCAATATCAGACGTCACATGAGGTACGAAGATACAATATCTGCAGATTTAATGTAGGTCTCAAGTAATATTTTGCAATCATATTTCAAATATTTTGTCTCGGTAGAATTCAAAAGAAAGTTAAATATTCATAATTGTTTTTAAAGATAATAATCAATGTCTATTAATTTTCAGCATATTTAGTGTAATTAACCCTTTTTAGATATATTTCTATGTGCGTTATACTTTCAATATATGTTTTGTACACTTTAGTCAATAATAAACACACCGATATGAGATAAAGAAAACAATAATAAATTCTTATCTTGAGAATATTCTATAATTTTATCCAGAAACAAAAAAAATCTCTTATATTCTCTATGGATTATGTAGAGCTAGCTGAAGCATATTTGTGTTAGTTTTGTTCCAGTATTCATTGTTAAACAATTTCGTTCCTGTTTTTTTTTTTTTATTGTGTTTCAGTTTTGCTGTAAGAGATATGAGAGACAATTGATGTGAAAAATAAGCTGCAGCACAGTAACACGCTTCAGTGTGCTTTCCAATTCGGAATACAAACTTTCAGAAAAAAATGAAGCAATTTGCAACAGAATGTAAGCATTGATAGAGTAAAGATACAGACAAAAGAAAAATACATCAGGAACACATATTTGTTTTCGAAATCTGTTCCCCAGAACGTTGCACTCAGACTTTATAAAGTAATATCGCTTATTAAATCTATATACTTCCAGCTGACGATTACATCTATGGTTTAGATAATTATGTAAATACGAATAGAAAAAAAAGAACTTAGCATACTTTTGCAATCTTATTTTTCACTCGTATATATTGTCTTAAAAGATCATTTGATTGAGATTAGAAAGTATCTAACCAGATCGATGCGCTTAACTGAAGCGAGAAACTGTTGTGTACTACTTTGTCTCCTAATGGAGCAAAAGTATTGATAATGCAGTTATATTGATAATCTAGTTATATATGACACAAATGCTAACTATTGTTTAAAATGATTTTAATCATTCAGCAAGTTTCAAACAAAGTCCATGTTGTAGTTGCTATTACCGCTACTATTGCTGCTGTTGTGGTTGTTCAAACCTATGTCATCCAACTGACCATTCCAGCCGTGACTATCCCATCTTTTCACTAGTATATCTCAAATTACATTGTCTAACAGTTTTGTCTGTAAAACTAAGGGGAGGGTTTCGAAGGATATTTTATAGTTATTCCACGCAGATTATTTGAAATAACTTCTCTTTCAAATAAGATCTTATAATTTTAGTTTACTTTCTTTAGAAGAAAAATATAAGTTGGAAGAGAAACTAGCTTAGTGACAATTGGAAAATTTACTTTGCCATTAGCTGGAAGTCCTTCCCGTTAAACTTATCTCCTTTTATTTTTTGACATCAGCAACTCCAGAAACTAAATACAAATAACTCTACGACTAATATGAAATCTGTCACTTCCGTTTATTGAGTTCAACGTTATTTAATCTTCCACTGACACAACTTCATAATTTAGATAACTTACGTAGGCTTCACTATAATAATACAAAAAAGGCCTCCTTTAACTTCACACTCAGATGTATGTAAGTTAATTAATCTTTCTCTAGTAATTACTATATATCTACTTTCAAAATCAGTATCAAAATCAGGACCATGTCGTCAATCAACAAGACCTTACTTATATCTCACTCTATATTCACTCAATTATGATAAAGGGCTGTGGTGGATTACCATCATTCAACAATGAGAATGGTTCCATTTCTTCGATCAACAGAGTGTGTTCCTGAACTGAATTAAAGTGTAAATGCATGCGTACTTTAATGTAATTCTCAGGCTCAGTCAGAGTGACACAATGTGGCACGATATGACACGATGTGTAAGGAGTCTGCAGTCGTTTGAATTACAGGTACAATCCATCTGATAGGATACATTGAAGTTTCTGTCTGTCGACCCAAAGCTACTTGAAAATTACATTTGCCCAAACAGGCATTCCATGGAATCAAACTCGGAAACTAGTTGCTGTAAAGCGGACTTTGTAACCATTTGTCCGTTCTGTGCTTACAAAAATATTTCAAAAGTAAAGCAAGTTTTCCTCAGTAACATATATTTGCCACATTGATAATATATATATATATACATTCACCTTGTTTCTCTCCTTGTTTCTTTCTGTGTTCCTTTCTCTATTCCCGAGCGTTATACTAATACATCCATTTGTTGTTTACACCACCTGTCTTCGTCTGTTGTTTTTTCGTAAATTCTCCCATATATATATATATATATATATATATATATATATATATATATATATATATATATATATATATATATATATATAGGCCACTGTAATTTTCATAAATATCTGAGAATTGACTTCGTTTTCACAGGAATATCTCCTTTAAGAGTCAGTTGAAGTTCACTAGCCGATCTGATAACAGTTCACTGAATTACTATTTCATTTCCTTCAGCTCAGTTTCGTTTAATTAGATTCACAATTGAAACTAATTACTTTTAAATTGCATGGAAATTAAAGTATTTCAAATTCCACCTAGGGTCATGTTGCGTATTTAGTAAAACAGTTCTCTCATGCAAGCAGCCAGTTAAATATAAAAATATCACACCGTTAATAGTTTTTTTCTCGCTAACCTTTTTCCTTAGAAAGTTTTCATTCTAACAGTTATTCAAAATTTTATTGGAATGTCTTTCTACTTATACTTGTGTGCGAGTGTATGTACTTCTATATGTATATAAATAAATACGTATATATACACGCATATATATTGGTATATATATATATATATATATATATATATATATATATATATATATATATATATATATATACGGAGCAAATAATTCACGAGAAAATATTTGTGAAGATATGATTGACTCTATTATTATCTAGTGTAAAAGTTTAAAAGTGATAATAACAGTATTAATAGTATAGGCGATTGCAGGCCTAAATCTCGTGAATTATTTGCTCCACATTGGAATTATTTTCACACTGGTGGCTGCCAGGATTCGGAGCAAAACGAATCACTTTCAGCGCAGACGTCAATGCGACGGATTGTGACTGTCTATCATGGTAACGCGTGCTGAGGAAGCTGCAGTTATTTTGCCAGCGCAGAAACCGGTCCATCTGAGTCCAAATACTTGAATGTACGTTAGAAGATTGTTTTAGCACGTTTACCTCCGGACAGTTGATTTCTGTAGTTAATATCAGTGTATTTTGGCGATTTAAATAAGAGTTTTGGCTGTTATTTCCAGCAGGTAGACATATTTTGTATGTCCTTTGATTAATTTTAATCTTTCAGCTATATTTATATATACATATACATATACATATATATATATATATATATATATATATATATATATATATATATATATATATATATATATATATATATATATATATATACATACATACATATATATATATATATATATATATATATATATATATATATATATATATATATATATATATATATATATATATATATATGAAAGAAGGTTTGAAAATGCACTTATTTTTAAAAAATATTTATTTACTTAACCGGTTTCACTTTTTTAGGAAAAGATTATCAAAAGTCTTTGAGAATAATAAAAAATGTTAAAAAACAGTCTGAGTATTAAAATGCATATATACATTCTTTGATGATAAAATATATTTAAAGTATAAAGCTTTGTATGAACTTTGTAGTGTTACATACTGATTTCATATTAAGGTGAAATTGTTAAAAACAGTGTTAAAAACAGTGTATGAAAATACACATATGGAAAAATACATATACATATACATATTCTCATACATATTCTTTGACAATCGAATAAAATTGAGAAGGAACTGACCTGGCCTTTTTCTCTTGTGTATATTGAAGGAATGTTTTACTGTCTTAAGAGACAGTATGACTGGCTAGCTGGGGTGGGAGGGAAGAAGAGTTAAAGAAGATTTTTTTATTTTTGGTTGGTCTGTGACAGTCTGTCATGGTTCACTGGTTTTTGGGACTGGTTCTGTGCACATCTCTATGTGTGTGTATATATGTGTGTTTGTGTCCGTGTGTGTGGGTGTGGGTGTGTGTGTGTGCCGTTTTTATTGGTCCCAGAGTTTATTGTGGAATGTGTATATGAGTGTGTGTTTGAGTGTTTTTTGTGTCGGTGGGGATGTTAGGTGTGTGTACGTGAGACTGTGCGTATATCTCTTTGTCTGAGTGTGTATGTGTTGTTTTGATCGTCTTTGTGGTGTGTGTGTGTGTGAGAGCAACCGTATGTATGTGTGAGGGTGTGTACGTATGTGTGCGTATGTGTGTGTATGTATGTGTGCATCTGTGTGTGTGCGTGGGAGTGTTTTGTGTGAGTGTGTGAGTGTGTGAGTGTGGGAGTGTGTGTGTGTCTCTCTGTCTGAGTGGGTGTGTTGTTTTAAATACCTTGTGGTATGTGTGTGTGTGTGTGTGTAAGCAAACGTATGTGTGTGATGGTTCATATGTATGTGTATGCCTATGTCTGTATGTGTGCGTGTGTGGCATGTGTATATGAGTATGTGTGTGTTTTTTTATCTATAGTAGGATGGTGTGTGTATGTGTGTGCACGTTTGTGTGAGTGTGTATGTGTGTGATTAATATTTGTTAGGGTGTTGTGTGTGCGCATGTGTGTGTATGTGTATATGTGTTTGTTCGTGTGTGTTTGTTCGTGTGTGTGCACACAGATCTAAGTGCCCACTGAGTGGTATCTGTCTTGTGGTGGGATCCCTCAATTGTTGGCGGTGAACTGTCATCCTTTCTCTGAGAGTAGGGCTCGTTTGCCCTATGTATTCTTTGTGGCACCAGTCGGGACACACTTTTGTCATAAAAAATAACTTCACCTGCGCATCAAAAAATTTACTTTATGCCATAAGGTGTGAAGGGTGCCACAAAGAATACATAGGGCAAACGAGCCTTACTCTCAGAGAAAGGATGACAGTCCACCGCCAACAATTGAGGGATCCCACCACAAGACAGATACCACTCAGTGGGCACTTAGATCTGTGTGCACAAAACAAGTCTCCCAAATTCCTAGTTTTCCCATTATACCAATGCTCAGACAACACCACTGACCAAACACGAATAAATAAGGAAAATAATCTTATTCAAAAATACAGACCACAGCTCAACATACTCTAACATAAGCCTCCTCCCCAGGTGCACGCCCAAAACAAAGACACACAGATACGCAAAATCACACACATCAATACAATGCAAACCTCCGACACGAACACACTTACACACATATATACACACACACACAATCACAGTATCTCCACACCAGAGCACAAACCCACATACATTTCAAGAAAGAACACATGCGCATATATATACTTACAATACAATTGTAGCAACCACAACCAACACCCATACACACATATGTAAACAGGTACATGCACACACCTACACACCACTCCGGCAACCACAAATCATATTCACACACGCATATTTGCATACATATGTACACACACATACAAACACCATACGCCTGTTCCCCAGTAAAAATGTCACACACACACTCAAAAGAAAAACACACACAATACAATCCCAACAATCACAACAAACACCCACAAGCACACATGCACAGAAGCATGCACACACAATGACACACCTCCCCGACAAATACAAGCCACATAGACGCACTCACACAAACACACGCACACGTATACACACATATACTGTACTAACAATACAAACAAAACTAATCACTCACAATTACAGCGCACGCACACATGTACACATATACACCAGGAAACTACACAAACCATACCCACGTACACACACATACAAACGCATTCCCAGTACCAACATACACGGAACACACATGCACACACATACACCTCACCTGGATAAACCCAACGTACAAGGACACCTAATAAATACAGCACACACATACATGCTCACACACACATACACCCTCATGCACACACATACAGTTGCTCCCTCACACACACACGCACCACAATGACAACTCAAACACAAACATACTTAGAGACACACACAAACTCACGTACACACATATAACACCCCCACCAACACACAACACAAATAAACATACGTACACATACAGACATACACATACATATGAACCATCACACACACATACGGTTGCTTACACACACACACACACACACACCACAATGGGTATTTAAAACAACACACTCACTCAGACACACAGAGAGACACACACACACTCACGTATACACATACTCCCACATTCACACAAAACACTCCCACGCACACACACAGATGCACACAGATGCACACATACATACACACACAAACGCACACACATGTACACACCCTCACACAGACATACGGTTGCGCTCTCTCTCACACACACACATCACAAGGACGATTAAAACAACACATACATACTCAGAAAAATAGATATACGCACAGTCTCACGTACACACACCTAACATCCCCACCGACACAAAAACACACACAAACACACATACACACGCACTCACAAACGCACTCACGCACACACACGAACAAACACATATACACATACACACACATGCGCACACACAACACCCTAACAAATATTAATCACACACATACACACTCACACAAACGTGCACACACATACACACACCACCCTACCATAGATAAAAAAACACACACATACTCATATACACATGCCACACACGCACACATACAGACATAGGCATACACATACATATGAAACATCACACACATACGTTTGCTTACACACACACACACACACATACCACAAGGTATTTAAAACAACACACCCACTCAGACAGAGAGACACACACACACTCCCACACTCACACACTCCCACACTCACACAAAACACTCCCACGCACACACACAGATGCACACATACATACACACACATACGCACACATACGTACACACCCTCACACATACATACGGTTGCTCTCACACACACACACACCACAAAGACGATCAAAACAACACATACACACTCAGACAAAGAGATATACGCACAGTCTCACGTACACACACCTAACATCCCCACCGACACAAAAAACACTCAAACACACACTCATATACACATTCCACAATAAACTCTGGGACCAATAAAAACGGCACACACACACACACACACACACACACCCACACACACGGACACAAACACACATATATACACACACATAGAGATGTGCACAGAA